>NW_028262336.1:74090000-74242500 GCF_047370975.1 Nipponia nippon | reverse complement strand
CATTACTGAAGATTATAATAGTCAGGTCGCAAGGTGGTGACAGTCCTCCATCTTGACTAACTGATGAGAGGATCAGAGTGTTTGTGCAACTTGGCTACCTGGGAATTAGCCAAGCAAGGCCTACCGCTTTGGTAAATGAGACCATGTCTGACAACTACCCCTTCTTGTCTCCGTTTTTCTTGGTTTCTGCCAGTGAGGAAAATGGTTTGGTTTGGTTTGGTTTTTTTTTTCCTCAGTAGGCATTAATTAGTGTTATTAAATGGCAGTAGAATAGATTCCTGTCCAAAAAGACTTCATTCAAAGCCCTAAGCTATGAGGATGGGTTGAAGAGAGAGCGTTACCAGATGTACCCTATACAATCTGAGCTACCAGAACTTGTGCAGACATGAATGAAAAATTGAAAAAAAAAATCTATTTTGGTTCCTCTGTGACATGAGAGCTGGTTTATTTCATACTGTCCTTTGCAACTGTAGTGTGTAGCTTTCTAGTGAATGAAATGGAGGAAAGCATATTGCCCTTCAAACTTCTACATGCTGTGTTTTGATTAAGGGAAGAATTTGCTGAGGTGATTAAAAAAGACCTAGGAAACGTGGGATTGGGGCATGGCTCGTTCTGTTCTGTTAGCCAGCAGTCAGAGATTATTTATAAGTGAAATGATGGGAGGGTTAGCTTATTTCTCCTCGAGTACCAAGCCCAGCCAGGTAGCAACCGTCTTTCTGAGCGCGTGTGGCAAAGAGAAAGCCTTGAGGTCCACGTGGCAGCTGGGCACGCGTTGCAGAGATTATCTGGCTGGAGGCAATGAAATCAGCCTTTGCATTCACAAAAGGTGAAGAGAGGCCAAGCAAACTCCAGGGAAGAGGAAAGAAAGAGCAGGAAAAGCTTAAATATTAGTGTGACATTTTCCAGATTTGCTGTTAAAGCCTGGAGATGTATTGTCTGTGAAGGTAGGCAGGTTTATGATATTGTCTGTTAAAATACATTGATGCCAAGTGAATAAAATTTAAATTGGTTTTCTCTCTAACTACGGTAGTGGCTAGAAAAAAAGTCAGCTTTCATTTTTATAGGATACATAATGGATATGTGGAAAGTCTCGGTATTTATTACTCTGTACGAAGATTCTTTGTAAATTTATTGTTTTCATGATGAGAGATCTGTATCTGTTTTTCTTCCTTGTCTAGAAAAAGATTCAGTGGGTTCTTCCTCCACGTGTTACATTCTTGTGGCTAAACTGCATCTATTTATTCCAAGATTTTATGTTGTTCCATTTGTAATAGTGAAATTTTAAAAAGAGGATCCTGTGCACCATAGATCTTTTGAGAGAGTTTTTTTCCTTCTTCTAGCATAAATGTTAAAGCATTAGGAGGAAATTTCTCTAAGTGCCTCAACGTGGCTGCTAAATCAAGATGCTGAAAGTATATTATTGCATGCATGAATGGCTTTTACCTTACAGATTTGCTAATTAGAAATACTGGAGTACCTGATGTGGATGCACATTTCTCATTTATTTTCAAAATTCAAGGTTTTTATCCAGTCGGTAAAAAAAAATAACGTGTTACAGAAAGAAGAGGCTGAATTTGAAAATTTGTCTCTTCATTTCCAAGTCTTTTTCTTTTTAGTGCATGCTGTATCTTCTTTTCTTCCGACAATGCTATTGCTACTTATCTATGCACAATATCAAAAATATGATCTAATGATCCTGTTGAGAGTTAATGTATACAATAATACATTAAACATGGAATATCATAACGGCTGTTAAGAAGTGAAGAGGGCTATCGGGATGACTCCTCGTTATCAATGTAGTTTATTAGCAATATGCTGCTTTATGCCTGATTGTCAGCGTGCTACTTTTGGGGTGAGTAGCAGTGGTTTTTGATCCATAATACCTGTTCCACTGGTGGATCATGCGCATCTCCTTCGACTTCCATGTTCAGAAGGGAGAACGCAGGACTGCAGATCATCATTCTCCTGCCCAAGCGTGACATGTCTGCCTTAGAGAAGAGTGAGGAGCTCTCTAGACTCCCTGGACGGTACCACTTGGATCCCCATCGCCTGGAAGAGGCGCTCAGACACCTCGCTCACATATGGACACCTACTTTCAGAGATTTAAATTGAAACATTTACAGTCTAGGACTGAAGCTCGCTCTGCGTGGCTGCAGGATGGCGAGGCCATGAAGAGCTAAACCTGACCGGTATTACTGCACCATTAGCGCAGTACAGGTAATTCACAGCGAGCTGCCATCTTACCTGCTGGCAACAAGGCTTCAGGCTGGGCTGGCCCTGGCCCTGCAGAGGGAAGGAGCTTTCCAGCTGGTGGTGCAGGGATGATGGGGAGCTGCTGCATCTCCCTGTTCCCAGGCCCATTGCTGCATCTTGCTGCAGACCCCGCAGCAAGAGAGGGGAAGGATGCCTTTGGCACCTGATATGCCACGTCCAGGATTTGCAGGTGCGCTCCTTGTTTCCGTGAGCGCAGGGGGCTGTGGGTGCTGGGGGTGCTGGGGGGGCCCCAAAGGACACCCCAGCAGAGGCAGAGGTGGGGTGAGCAGTGGCACGGGATGTGCGGGAGAGGCAGGGCTGGCAGGCAGAGCAGGGGGGCTTGGCAGGAGCAGGGCTGTGCAGGAGAGAAGACAGCCACATGGGAGGAAAGATGCAAGGCCAAATTCACATTAAGAAGGAAGATAAGCAAGGAAGTAGAATCAGTCCCAGCCCATCTTTTGTTGTAAAGCATCCCTTCTTTTTCCTCCTAAGCACGAAAAAAGGGTCCCCTTCCTTGCGTCCCTGCCTCTTTCCCCAGCAGGCCACCTCTCTGCACCGCTCACAGCAATAGGGGCCTCGTTTTTCATTTAGAAAATGCAGTATTATCTTTTCAGGGGAGAGGAGAGAGAGCTCAGAAATTGTTCCCTGCAGCCTCAGCAGTGACTGTAAGTATCAGTTTCAGCTGTCTAAGCACACCAGCCGTTCTCCAGACTATTCCTTCTGCCTGACACGAAACAAAGCCTAATGAGGAACATCGAAGCAGTCTTTGGGCAGTTTACATTAGCTTTAATAGTTTTGCAATACCTTAATGCGATGCCTAACCTTTTCGTCAGTCATTTCCCAGGAGACAAGATTAGGATCCTGAAGAGCTGCTAATGTGCTGTAGCGTCTATGTTAACGGGATTTGCCTTAACGCTTGGGATTTAGTTAAAATTGAAGTTGGTTTGTTGGGTTTTTTTTTCCCTGGAGCCTGTGTAGCAGATAGCCCTGGTTGTGCAGGAGAGGTTAAGGTGGAGGCAGCCAGCGGCTGAGATTTTGCCCAGAGCCCCTGGGAGTGAAGGACCCGGCACCTGCCTCCCCAGCTCCAGCAGCAGATCCAGCAAACTCGCTACACCAACAATACTGTTTTTCTTCACAGAATTTCCTGGCACATGAAAAATAAAAAGTAGTTTGGAAGTACTTTCAGGCTGACTTCTAAGACACAGGCTTGCAGCTTTTTTCCTCTTGGGCACTGCGCCCGAAATAATGTAACGCAAAAGCAAAATAGAGGCCCTGGTTCATATCTCTGTTACTCCAGGTTTTCGTTGCTCTGACAGCACGGACTTCACTGTAATTACACTGGCTTGTATAAGATTGGAGCTCAGCGTGTTTCTTTCAAAAGCTTTGTGAGCAACAACGCTATAGGATTTCTGTCCATCTTCCTGGCATTATTTTGTTGCTTAAACAAGGCAATTTGGCTTCTGCTACTGTGGTGCTGAAACAAATCTCATTCTTTTGTAATGGAGATGTACTTGCTAATCTCTCCCATCACATCCTCAGCACTGGCTGCCTTTTCCAGTTACAATTCACTGTAGGCTTGGAGCAAACAGAGAAACATGCTGTGTCATTAAAACTTGTTCCTGGTAATTCGATGTCTAGTCCAAGAACTCAACCTATTGCCTGTGGGCCATACTTTATTAAGGAATGAAAATTTGTCCTCTCTTCCCCACTTCTCAGTGCTAACAATAAAAAGTTTTTCACCATGGGGAAAGAAAAAACCACTGTTTCTGATGTTGGGTATTCTTCACTGCAGTTGTGTTAATAGTGAGGCTGCGATAGCCTCGCTAGGGCTTCTACCCAATATGCGGTAGTTATTGGCAGTTCACTAAAAACAGAAGTACAGAACAAAAAAGTGATGGCAGTCAGATCCAGAGCCTAACTAACTAACTGCAGCATATCCATTCAGCCAAACCAAATGGCGGGTCACATCACCTTCACTCTGGAGATGTTTCAGATTTGACGTCCGCTACTAAACCAGGAGGTTTCTTAAGTTGGCCTACTCGTTAACACACGCTTCCTTCTGCACTAGTGGGTTCTTGCTTCCCACCTCCAGTCTTGTATCAGTTATGAGCACTGATGTTATAAAACTTATCTCACTAACACTTTTTTTTTACTCCATTGCTGTTCCCCTTTTATATGTGGAAGTATTCTTTTTTGGTCTGGGATAAGGAATATCTTGTTTTCAGGCTGGTGGAGGCTACCCTGTACGAGATGAACAATCACAATAAAATCATTCTGCTGGAGCAGATTGCTGTATCCTCCCTACATGTGGCAAAAGCATACTCGGAAAAGGTACCCAGTTTGCACTGAAATACTTCTTTCAGTTTGGTTCTTGTACTACTTTATCTTACTTACTTTATATTTTGTGGAGGGAAATGGGTTTGATAGCCTACAGCGTCCTTGGCTTTCTTCTTGGCCATATCACTAGCTCTGTGATTTCAAATAAATGTTGGAAATGAAAAAAAATTAAATCAAGAGTTCCCATCAGTTGCCATATTTAAGATGAAAAGGTAAATTAATAGGCTGTAAATTACTTTATTCTTTAGGATTTTCCTTCTGTTTATGTGCAATAATGTGTGTGAACTCTGCTACTAAGAGATTGTATTGTGAGTAACCATATCTGCTTTTATTCCTATTTACAAGATAGTTTGTAGACCTAGGAATTTTCATTGATGTAAAGCACAATTTAATGAATTATTTAATGTGTTTAACCATTGTGATGTCAAAAGCAATTGTTTTCATATATTTATTTGTTGGTGGTTTTCTGTAAAATGATGCTCATTAAGAAATCTGTTCAAAATGAAAAAGTTTTGTTGAATATTGTTGGGTCCATGAATTACTTATGAGCAACAAATAAATATTGTTTGCGTTTTTGAAACACTAAAGGTTCCATCTTATCTACATAGCCATAAAAATGACTAAAAATTCTTCTGTCAGGCCGGTTTCAAGCATTAGTAAAGATCCGCTGTGACCATAATTATGTTTTTTTAACAAAATGTACATGGAGGAATATAACTAACTATTTAATTATGCTGGGGCCCAATACCAAATCTTTTGATTCCAATTGACTTTGGTGGGCTTTATCTCAGATTGAATTAAGACAGGAGACTTGTGACTTGAATAGTCGCCAGCTCTAATTCAAGTGACCCCAGTGTCAGCATTTCCATACTTGGATTGAATTAAGACTTAAGTATGCAGACAGTGGTAGTGAATTCATTGTACTTCATTTCTACTCCAGCGGCACTGAGGACCAGTCCCAACTGTCAGGATAATCTCATGAGCTGCTGTGGGGAAGGATGAGAAGTTGCAGTCTGTTGCCACACCATTAGCCTCATATGCGTGCCCTCCTATCTTCTGAGGGTGTGTGGACCTTGGGAGGAGCTGACTGCTTATTCAGCCGTACTATTTCATGTAAGTGCATGAATACAGTGAACTAGGTGAGGGACGAGGAGCATGGAGGAGCATGGACAGACTTGAGTAAGGAGGAAACACTGACCTCTCTTTTACAGAGTAACTGAGGCCCTCTGCTAGGTCTGCAGTGGTCCGGGCCCGTTCTATTTTATCAGACCAATACTTCTTCACATTTCTCGATTTTCCCAACAACAAGCCTTGCAGACATGCCACATTCCTGGAGGAGAGTCTGGTTAAAAGAGAAGGCCATGCTGTGGCAAATTAGGATGAAGTGAACGTGACCCACCCCTTTTTGATCAAAGTTGACCTCTGCTAAGTGCTGTGGAAAGCTATATTAATGGTAAAAAACATATCTAGTCTGCATGAGAAATTGCTCTTGGGACACAACAAAGACAGCATTTGACGAGGGTAGCAGAAGAAAGGAGGCTGTCAAAGGTTCTGGTTAGTTTTGTTTTCTTAATTGTTCTTCACATCACCTTAGACTCAAACAGCTAGTGTTTAAGAAGCGCTGTTGTAAGCAGGGGCTGTTTGAGCCTGTAATAATCAGTACCTCTCTAGAATTTATTTTCATATCAGTCTCCCATTTTTTTTATTTCTCTAGTTCCATTCATTTCAACACCGAATTCATCTGTACTGCTGGTTTGCTCTTGAAGTCTACATATGTGTATGTATATACATGTGGACACTTAATACATCAGAGAGCCTTATGACCAGGTTAATAATCATGAAAAACAAGGTATAATTATACATATGCCTTGCAAAAGGACTGTGTTAGATAACCTTTTGTAACCCCTTTCAGTGCTATTAATGAAATCCCCACTGCAGGTTTATGTTTTCATGCCACCCGTCCTGATGTCAGGATATAACATTTTAGGGAAGCAAAAGGGTTGGAGGACTTGGTAATCTCCGGATTTCTGTAGATTGTGGTGGTAGTATCTCATTGCTTGCTTGGTTGCTGCTGTGAAAGAAGCTTAGTTCCTGGGAGACAGATGTCAGCCTCTGGAAACTCATACTGTTGTTTGAAACCAAACCCCCAGAAGCTGATGGCCAAGTGGGCATGAAGGCTGGATCCTGACAGTGAAGGCCAGGTGGCATGGGGAGTTCATACTACCGGGAAGCAATCGAGGCTGCTAAACAGAACCATCCAGTGCTGTTTATGGTGCCCTGAAGTTGCCCACCTGACCTTCAGCTGCTGCTCCAGAAGGATGCAGGTCTCAGAACAGATGCTTTCTCAGATATGTAAACCCTGTGCAGGTGTCTCAGATACCTGCAGATCTCCAAACAACAGTCTCTCCTCCTTGAGACTTACAGTTAGGAACCCAAATAGCTCCCACAGTGTTTGTACCATTCGGGGGCATCACTTGAGAGAATCTCAAGTCCATCATCATCACCAGTTGTGAGCACAAAATTAAATGCGCTGCAGGGCAGCGTGAGTGATGGAGGAGCAAAATGAATGTTGTTGCATTTCTGGGTCCTGCACTCTGGTGAAAGCAGTTATGAGGCAGGGGCAGCAAGATGGTAAATGAAATAAATGTCTGTATTGCTGATAAATATTACTATCTAGCAAAAGGAGAAACGGATTTTGCCACCAGAAGACAGATAGGTTTTTTCCACATACATGGTTACATTTCAAGAAATACATCAGAAGATTGTACTGTAATGTGCATTTTATGGTACAGTTAAAAGCAGGAGTCCAGCATTGCCGGACCGTATTATGTACAACTGGAGAAAGGCTTTGATTTTTAAGATTTCATTCACATTTATTTCTGTTTTACCTACAGAGGCTATACAAGGTGTGACACCTTTCAGCATTTCCTAAGAAATTTGTGAGTATGCCCCTAAAATTCTGAATATGAGCAAGTGAGATTAGACAATATGGAGGTAAGTCAATGGCTTATAAATCTTGCTGTCCTGTAAAAGCACAGAGTGCTGAAAACATGTAACGGTGAAAATAAATAAGGCCTGCCCTACACAGACAAGGGGGCTACTGCAGGAGTTTGTCCACTGGGTAAGCAGCTCACTGCTTCACTGTGAAATGCATTGAGACGGCTTTCACGTAAGTAGACGTCAGCTGGCAGCCAACATCCTCATGCCACCGCTGGGGACTCCTTACGGGCAATGGAGGCAAATGCACTTTCAGGGCAGGAACATCTGGCCTGCTTTAGACATTTACAATGAGGTAAGAAGAATCGCATCCCAGAAATGGTTCCTTCCCCTCTCTGTTCCTAAACAGGGGGAAACAATCCCCAAATGTAGTTAGAGAAGGTAGAGCCTCAGCTGTGCCAGAGGACGAGGGTGCAGCACTTCACTTTTGGAAAGACTGCGCTTGAAATGGAGATAAGGCTTCCAAGTAGATAGGTCTAGAGACATTTGAAGACATGACAAAGACCAGAGGGGGAGAATTAAGGACCAAGAGAGTTGATCTGGGGACTCTCTGTACAAAGATGATGATTGAAACCACTGTAATGAGTGAGGTAGCAAAGAAATAGGAGAGAAGTGGGGAGGCGTGCGAGCATCAGAGAACCAAAGAAACACCCACTGCAAAAGGCAAGCGTGGGTGTGAAGATCTCCTGAAAAATCTGCTTAGTTATGCAAATTTCAAGGAAATAATTGGCAGTCGATTTTGGTGGATTTGTGTCTTACTCAGAAATCTTTACACTAAGTATTTAATTTATCCTCAGGCCCAGCATCTTGAGGCAGGGTCTGCAGCATCATATGAAACCACCCGTTCTCTGCCAAAAGCAGGCAAGGTCACCCAGCAGTCCCTTTGGGATTTCATTTCTATGGCACGACATCCAAGCGGCAAACAGGCAGCCCTCTGTTGCCACACAGACATGCAGGGACCAAGCTTGTCTACGGCAAGTGTAGCGTCAGGTTTGGTGCTTTAACTGTGAGACTGGAAATCTGGGACTGGTAATGCTTATGATAAGCAGCGATGACAATGTCACAGCTACGGAAGTGAAAATGTTTCTGGCTAACAGGCTGCAGGGATATGCATGCTAATAAATGGCTGGATGTTAAATAGGAAAAACAAAGCAACCTTAGGTGAAATCCTGCATGCTAATAAATGGCTGGATGTTAAATAGGAAAAACAAAGCAACCTTAGGTGAAATCCATCAGCAACAGACCAAAATAAAACTTTATCATTACTATAATTAACACTGCAATCTGACTGGCCTGCAGATGCATGGTATTCCAGTCAGGACAGGGTTTCAGCAAAGAGATCACGTGAAAACGAACACCGCCAAGAAAGCATGAACATTTTGGAAGACGTTAATGCTGCACAGCTCCAGGTATGGTCCCAGGGAGTGGTGGCGTTAATGTGTGTGTGTGCGTATATGCTTGTGTCTGCATGCCCACATGTGCACACACATGGTGTCTCTCAAAAGGCTGCTGCTGGCCACTTGCGTACAGTTTGGATTGATTCCTACACACTAGACCCCTATGCTTTGGATTCCCAGTCAGAGAGAGCCCAGCCATGCATCTGCCTTTGTTTTGGGGGATATTTTTATGTTTTTATATTTTATATTTTATATTTTAGGGAGCTTCTCACCTGCAGTACTGCCAAGAGCTCAGGAATGGCTTGCTAGCTTGAAAGCATCCATCCATGAGATGGAGCCTTGTGAGCTTTCTGTTCTGTCTCTACTCTTTTTAAATGCTTGTTGGTAGTAGCGAATAGTTATGAAGAACATTTCTAAGACAGTACTCATTTCAGAGATGAAGGTAGAATAAGAAATACTAAATCCCTTGCCCAGTCCCCCACCATTCTTGGGCATGCTGTAGGATTCGTGTCAATGCCCTCTCGGGGACTAATGCTTCTTTCAGCGAATCCTTTCTTCTGCATCAAGCTGCTTTTATGAACCATGGAGCAAGGCCCTATCTCAAGTTAGCTTTTTTGGACCTTAGCTGGTCTTGTAGCTTTCCGTGGTTTCCCTCTCTCGCTTCCTGAGTCCCTTTGACTTCTGATATGCTCACACAAGCACTTAGCTCTTGTGGTTATTCACAAACTGGCAGCTCATCTCAGCTTCTGGCTCCCAGCTCAGTACTGGGGGGCATAGGGATACCCTTGCCCCCTCCAAGCATCCTGCTTTCCACGCAAAGAAAACAAGAACAGATGGGTTAAATGGGAGCTACAGCCACCCCAGCTGTAGTGAGTCATGTGTGACCAAGACTTCAGGATGTGGCCTCAGCACTGACCGTCTAAATGGCACAACCATAGGTTTACTCAGCTGTATGTTTGTGAGAATTAAGTGCCAAATAAATGAGTTGCAGTTTATGAAAGGTTTAGATAAACAATCATAGGATGTTTCATCTTCTATTTGGATCAACTGGGCAGCTAGCTCAGCAGATCATGGACTGAATTTAAACTTCTCCTGGGTCTGAGCCAGGCTTGTCTTTGCCAGATTTTGTTTTAAAGAAGCATCTTTATTTATAAACTCCAAGCAGAATTTATCAGTCAACATTGTTTATGCCACATTTAAACCTATTTAAATAAATCACAAAATGGTATAAGTATGTGAAGGAATGAATATGTAGGAAATACGTATTTCTGCTACTCCTGGGCAAAATATGTACTCTTGTTGAGTCATTGTGGTCCCAGGCTTGGGAAACGCAGGCACTAGCAGAGGGTGATTCATCTCCTGAAACACATACCTAAACCAGGACATATTAATCTGCCTTTTTCTTTCTGTGTGCTACAAAGGGAGGTAAACTGAAGAAATCTAAAGCAGATGAATTGTATTTGTAGACTCTAATTTATCTGCTTTGATGTCATGCCGACTGGACTCACCCAAGCTTACAGTGACCCCTTTAACGTAACTGAGAAATCTCCCTGGCTCATCTCCCTCTGCCAACAACATCCCATGAACAAAACTATAAAGATTTACATTGAAAACAGTTTTTGGAAGAGTTGAACTAGGGCCAACTAGGCCTGCATCCTCTCTCTGATAGTGGCCCAAGTGGTTTCTTGTAAGAGCAGAAAAGCATATATGTATATATGATCAATTGTCTCCTACCTGCCAATCATTTTCAGGTCAAGGATTTCTTGACCAAATTTAGCATCTCTGAATTGAACAGGGCTTTTCATGGGCTTTTTTTCTTCTTTGAATTTACCCGGTTGCTCCTTGAACTTAAGTATTAACTTCTAGTACCTTTTAGCTCAACCGTGGTGAAAGTTTCATGAACACAACAGGAAACTACCTCTTTTTGACTGTTTTGAGTTGGACATCTTCTAGTTTCATTTAAGCATGCCTAGTTCTTACATTGGAAGAGATATTGAACAAGCCCCTGCTCATCTTCATGCAACTCCTGATTTCATGGTTCTCTATCATTTGTATCTCTCTCCTCTGTGTCTGTACCAGGCAGAAGAGCGTAAGACTGTTCAGTAAGCGTCCATGTCTTTGATGATCCTGGTTGAGCTTGCCTGCAGCGTTTCTCATTCTGCATCCTTCTTTGGAGATGGGAGGACCAGGGCTGCCCACAGTACTCAATACACAAGCGCACTAAGGATTTGTATCATAAATACGAGTGATGTTTTCCACGTTGTTTACTGTTCCTTTCATAATATTTCCTAGAATTCAGTTTTGGATTTTTCTGACAAGTTCCGAGCACAAATCTGACATTTCCATAAAATTATCTATTCTAATGGCAAGATCTCATTTCCAAGTATCAGTAGTCAGCTCAGAACTCAGCACAGTGTATGGAAAGTTAAGACTGTTTTTTTCCCCCCCCCACATGCCTCACTTTAAATTTATCTAAGCTGAATTTCATCTGTTATTTTATTGCTGTCATTCCATGTCATCAGGGTCTTCTGCAATTCACACTCAGCCCTTGTCTTTAGTACCCTGAATAATTTAGCAGCTATTCTCCAGCACGGATTAGTGTCCCCGGAGCTCATTCTGCAACCTGCCTAGGCAGCAGGGGAGCAGAACTTGAGGCAAGCTGACATAACACCCCAGTAGCAGATATAAAGGCTTCATTTGCCTTCCCAACCATTTTGATGAAAGTGCTGAGATGTATGCTGCCATTCTGCCGCTCTTGCCATGGAGCTGAAAAATCAGTTTTTATTAGTGTTGAAATTGCTTTTCACACAGGTTGCCATTAACAGAAAGGTATTGCTTTTTGGTTCGTTCTTTTAGCACAAAGTCATACAGAAAGGGTGTTTAATCCCCTTTCTCATCTGTAGTCTCAGATTCTTTAAAAACTTTTGAAATTATATCGCTGCTTCTCGCTTTCACACGCAAATTTTGGCAAAAGGAAATTTCTGTCTTTCCAGCGCATAAGCAGCTCTCGTCTTCACTTGGTCTCTCTGCCGTAAGGCTATAAACAAAGGCATATTGAGTGAGCTGGCAGTGAAATTACAGAAAGCTGAAAAGGTCAGAATCTTAAATCATGGATCAGATAAGACAAAGATTTCAGATATCTCACAGCAAATAAGGTACGGAGAATGTGATGAACACTGTGTATAACGCAGCATGAATCCACATATGGAAAAATGTGAAGTGCTATAAACTTCCTTTTCTGATTTAATTTGCTCCAACCGCATTTAGAAATTATAGCAAAAATGCATTGATAGCCACATGCAGTAGGAAGCAAGGCTGAGCTACATGCAGAGATTGTCAAGAAGAGGTGGGGGTGCTTTTAGTTCTGCAAAAATCTCATTAATTGTGTTTTGGTTTGGAAGCTCAAAAATCAAACTTGCCACCCCAGCAGCTGCCAGAAAGGTATAATTACAATGATTTAATGCTTATATTTCAATAGCATGCAAGAATTCGGGCTCGTTTACTTCTCTGGATGTCTGCAGTAGTGAGGCATGAGTAAGGAGGCACCCACTCTAGAAGCCATAAAAAGGGGGATCAGCCAAGATACCTTGCTATAGCCCAGTCTGGATCTGTGGTGCTTAAGGATACCAAAGGCATTTTGAGGCAAATAACCCCAATTCCTCACTTGTTGGAAGCAAGCCAGCCTTCATCATGAGCAAAAGCCGGTTCTATAAGAAATCCCAGATTAGGAGGAGAAAAGCATCAGCTGAAAGTTAGGTGGACATCTTTCTCCTTGCGGTCAGTTACTGGAGAGTGGCAGGAAACGGAGGTGAACAAGAGATGGCTGGAGAAAGGAGCTGTTGCAGAGGGGGTAAGGCGACTCGTTGGGTGAAACCATGCCTCTCGCTTTGGCCTTCTCGCTGCAGAGACAGCAGCCGCCGGGTTCCCCTCTGCTGGCAGGACAGCCCTGGGATCAGCCTGGTTTACGGCAGAGGTGAGCTGGAGAAGAATGAGGTTAATAGATTTTGGCAGTGTTGTGGAGTGTATTTTCTTCAGCTTTTTCCTGTAAGGCTCAAGGACAAGAACTTTAACGTTTCTTCTTAAAATATAAGACTTAACTTCTTATTTATGAGCTGCTGCTGAAACTGAAAATGTCTTGTAGCCTTACTTCAATATCCCAATATTTGGCCTAGCCTATAAATAATACAGCAGTATGAGGAGATGCATTTCCACGCCAAGGCTGTAAAGACACAGTGAATATTGATATACACGCTCTCTCTTAAAGCAGGCAGGAAAAGCTGCCTGTCCACGGGTATGGGGTGACTCTGGAGTGGGGTTGGAGGATCAAGGGGGGGTCCTTCTGCCCAGTGGGAATTTTGGGTTCTGGTTGCTTCATGCATCTAGTGCGCTGCTTTGGCTTTGCCAAAACCCCAGGTAAGGAACCTCAAGCTGACAGATGTTTTAAGGGCTGCAATGATTTATCTGACTTTGCTTCTCAGTGGAGAGTTAATTCAAGACTGTTAATTAGCAGTGAGCAAGACAACCTGCCTGAAACCCCGAGTACCTTCTCGCCCCTCAATGGGGAGGTCTCGGTACAGCAGGCGAGGGATGCAGCATGGAAAAAATTGCACCTGTTGTGCCTGTGCACCACCCATCAAGGGAGTCCCTTGGAGGTTTTTGAAGTGTACTCCAATATATCACCCAAAACTCAGAATTTAAATAAAACTTCCTGAGACAACGTCTACCCCCACGCAGCTTCACTGATGGGAAGAAAGGTGCGCTGCAGGGATGTTTTTCCGTGCCCTTCCCTGCACGCTAAAAACTTTTTCAGGCCATGTGTCATTCACATGCATGAAATTACGACAGACCTTCCCTGCAAGCCACCCACTTTCTGGTTTGACTTTACAGTTCATCACAGCAAAACAGGCCCAGAGGAGGGAAGAGAAGGGGTCTGGACCTGCTTTTGGGGAAGGAAGTTCCAGTGACACAAGGCAGGGAGGAGGGAAGCCGAGAGGGGCTTGCGGGACACCAGGTCAAAGGCGTAGGAGGCAGGCAAAATCAGCCTCTTCATGAAGAAAGCGTTCGCAGCAAGCAAAAACTAACTGTACTCAGTACTTTCAACCACGTGGAGAAAAAAAGCCGGGTAGACAGCAGGACTTGCTGGAGGCCTGGTGACATCAATTATTGACGTCCTAATTCCACTGGAAAAATGTTTTCAGAGAGGTCTGTAGAGCCAGCGACGCGGTCTTGAAGTGCAGTAATCAAAACAGAGTAATCTCAAGGACGAGGAATGGTATTTTCTAGGCTGCAATTAGTCAGTAAGCTCTCTGCTGATTCTGTCTTCTCAGTGCCCTCCCTTTTCTGGCAAAAATTGTTAAAACCCCCAAACCTTTGTTCAAATACTTAAACCTGTGAAGACCCCCACTGTCATCAGAAATAGTGCAATTAGAGCACATGGTCATGTAGCTTTCAACTTTACCTCTTAGATATTAGTAAAATGGCTGAATCTCTGATTAAAAAAATAAAATCCAAGGGACCAAAGCTGCTCTCTGTTGATGCAGAGAGCATCCCATGGAGCAATTACTCTTTAAACTCTGTGGTAACTGTCATGCCAGGAGGCCAGAAGAAAATCTTTAGTCCCTGAGAAACTTATCAGGGACTAAGAAAAGGCAAGAGAGACACCGTCTCTTTCTCTCTGTTCATCAAGGACGTGCGATAAATCCCAAGGAGCCACGTGCGCTAACCCCATCGCTGCAGCTACGTGGAAAGCAGGAACGGTTGCACGAATTCCACCCTCAGATTTGCTCTCTGTGCCCTGCCAGCTTGTGAGAGCTGTAACCTTTCCTCTGGACACAGGTTATCAGGTGTTGTTTTTAATTCATTAGTGGGAGGACCATTAACAAATTATATGCTGCAATGTGTCAGTAAGTTTACATCAGAAGTCATCTGTTTGTGGGAGTCACAGGAATCCCACATGGTGCTTCCGAGGACTGCAAACAAACAGAAAAACAAAATCCCAGACTCTTCCAGCAAATCCACGTTAGAGCAAGCGACAGCAAACAGCCCAAGGTCTGTGTCCTAACACACTGCTTTAGCTAGTCCCCATCCTTCCCTGCATTAATTTACTGCATCTGTGTCTGGCTAAAACCCAGCCCTAATCCTGCCCCCGTGTAAGCGGCTGCGTGACCTGGCCCTGTCGCTGCGTAGGGTTGCTCATGTATGTCAGGCAGAACAGGATCGGGGCATTGGGGTGTATTTTATATTCTCCTTGATCTCCTCCAACAGGGGAGAAGCCAGGTTTGCTGTCCCCTGCCTGCATGTCCTGACCCACGGCCTCCCCCACACCGGAGCCAGCGGTCATGTGGCCACCAGGTAGATGGCAAATGCTGGAAGACCTGGAGAAGGGGCTCAAGCTGACCCCCACTCCCTCTGTGGGTGCTCAAGTGCCTGACAGCAGGGAACAGGGGGAGAGGGAAGACTGGGGGTATCTCTTCAGCAGCATCTTGCAGTGAGACCACAGCAGGCGCAAACCCTGCTGGTCTCCAAGGGTACACTTGTATTGGCCGTAGCACGATGGTTCTGAGTGTTACTGAAGCCTAAGTTTGCTGAAGGTAACTGGTGAATAAGGACACTGACTAAAAAGAAAAAGGAGGCAAGAGAGGGTTAATAGCTTCTGTTCAAGCAAGCTTGGAATTTTAGTTATTCCCCCTTTTTTAATTCAGAGTATGGAAATATATTAACTTCCAGTGTCTGGGTTTGATTAGATAGATACCCGAGCTCTGTCTTTTCCCTAGGATATATCACTAAAATGGTATTTCCTTTTTAATTTACTCTACACATGACACCTTGTCTTCTTGCTCAACTTGCAAGATATTTTCCCAAGCTCTCCAGGTGACTATTTACCTGTTGGAACATTTACATTGATGCTCCAGCGCGGGCAGCTGCTCTTGGCAGCTTTCCTTTCGGACCCAGTGGGCCAGACTTTGAACTTTTTCAGCTTGAAAAGGTCAGGCCATTACAGAAACTGACAATTTTTAATTTGGTAACTTCTGTGGGGAGCTGAATGGTATTCACTGAACAAATAAATTAGTGTGAGACTGACTGCTTTAACCAAGCTGCAGTTGTCGTTTGGGGGAAGAAGTAAATTAATTCCAATAAACAAAGAGAAATCCTTGATGCCCTTCTGACAACACTGGGATCTTGGTGAGGAGGGAAAGAAATCTAGCTTATTAATTGTTTAAGTCTTTGGCAAACTCCCAAAGTTTATCTTTTCTGTTTGGGTAACACTAATGTTTTGCAGTTGTGCAGACAGAGGAGACTCCCAGCCATTAACAGCCCCTTAGCTGCGCGGTGGGCTGGTGGGACGTTGCACGCGGGACGTCACCCCGTCGGGAACAGTTACAGCAGTTTGGGTAGCTCACAGCCACAATGTCTTATGCAGGAGGCAAATTAACCTGGTGCAGAGAAAGCCGCCTGGGTATCATCATGGCCACACCAACACAAGGCTATGGGAAAACTCATACCAGAAGCATGTTTCCTTGTAGGCAGACCCCAAGGTTTGGGGCGTTTGGGTTGTCGGTTTGGTTTTTTTTTTTTCCCTTGAGGATCTGGTAGAGCCTGTCTAATTGAGAGGCTTGGGCTTTATCTCTAGTTTGTGAACACTGTACCTCCACTGCTGAACTGCACAGGCCAGGACCTGCCCACGGCACATCCTTGCTGGCACGATGCCTGCCATGCTCATGCCACTCAGCACCCGCCTATGCGGTGCCCAGGCACAGGCCAAGGCGTAGCACAGGCTGAGGCGTAGCACAGGCCAGGGACTACCCTCAAAAGCAGCTCGGACAAGGCTGTCGCCTTTCCTTTCCTCATGTTTTGTTTCAGCCCTGTTGCAAGCGGGAGGAGAGGTCGGCCATGGTCGCTGACCCATTCTGAGGCCAGCTGGGGAAGGGCATCTTGCTTTTGTGGTGGGGAAGAGCAGAGGGAGGGCCAGGAGAGCTGCTGCAAACTCGGGCAGGTCCCTCCTGCTGCGACTGCTGCTGAGCGGGCGCCAGCTGTGCAGGTGATGGCAGCGCCAGCTGTGAGCAGCCGCAGGCGGGGGAAGAGGCTCACTGCGCAGTTTCTCTAAGCCCTCCAGACTGCTTACCGACACCAGGCTCAAGAGAAACCGTCCCGGTTACCCCTTCTCCTGCCTCTGAGGTCGATACATCCCTCTCAGGGGCAACGAGTCCTGTCGCTGGTGGATTGTCAGAGACAAGTGAAACATGGTAAAGCATTTGCAAAATGCCTTCAGTTGCAATAAGCTTCACAGCCTTTCTTTAGGCAGATGCCATCACAGAGTTTCTTTTACTTTTTTTTTTTTTTAAATGAAATCTCATCTGTAAGGAAGATGGAAATCAGTATTTCAGCTGTAGGATTTTTAATGGCTATGGTTGTGTGACTGAGATGTGTCACTGGTGTCTCTGTAGACTTTTGTACCCTAAGCATAGAGGAGTAGACCTCTGCTGGAAAAGCCAATGCCAAGGCCAGCTCGAATACAGAATATTTCCGTAACTACCAGCCGCTGACACAACAGGTTTTGTGGTATTCACACTGAAATGCCTAAAAGTTGGTACTCAGCTCCTGGAGTGGCACTTACAGTGCTGAGTTTGGGGGTTGGTGGGGAGCACAGAGGGCTCCAGTGGGACCCATCACATTAACCCCTGAAAGAGCCAGTCTGAAATGTCAGAGAAGGCAGTGCCCAGAGCCTCTGCCATCCCACCACCTCGGCATCTAGCCGAAATGGGGTATCTCTGGCCAAACTGGGGCACATCGTTCCCTGTGCTCTGGTGCATGTGGCTCTGGATGACCCACTCCTTACTTCTTTGCAAACATGATGGGAGGAGGAAGTGAGATTAAAATGTATAAATGTAGGGTGTAAATCCTTCAGGCCCAAGGTGGTTCAAACCTATTGGTCTTTCTTCGCAAAAGCCTGGCATGGCCATCTGTTCAGCTGAGGGCAAAGTCGAGCTGAAGGGGGAGGAGGAGGGTGCATAGCAGGTAAGCAACCTTCTCCTCTCCATTTTCAGCTGAGCTGGGGGACTGTGAAGGAGTGCTCATCTCAATAAAGAAGTAGTTTGCGTACCTGTGTTTCCTAAGGAGAGTGGTTGGCTGAGGTCTGTGGATTTGTTTGGGTCGCCCTCTTCAATTCATTTCCATGTGGAAGGTTTTTTGGTTCTGACCTCATGTTCTTTTTGCCACAGAAATCCTACTTTTAATCTTGGTTTGCTTTCAATTTGAAATAAATTATCCAGCACAAAGAGACATATTCTCTTACATGCAAGCTGCCGTTTCAAGGTTGATGTTTGGTATGCGGCTCTCGCACTTCAGCATTGTTTCGGAGATCTCACTTCATCTCTGAGGATGTGCCTTAAGCACTAGCAACCACAAGATCCTGCGGGTAGGTCAGTCTAACATGAGATAGACCTCAAAAGTGGCAGGGAAAATATTACCATTCTTTTCCATGAGGATCGGCTTGAATATGAAGAGACTTGATTCCTCCTTCCCTACCAAGCGTTAAGATCTGAATCATCTTGACTTATGTTTGCAAACTATATGTACCCTAGGTGCCGATTTACTACATGGAGCCGTCTGTTGCAGTCACCATCTCTGGGTCCCTGCTGAGGCACAGAAAACACACGTGAGACCATAGCTCTGTAACTTGCTGGCGGCTGAACCTAAGCCACCAGCTAAATAATGGTTTTGGCAGAGGACACGAGTCCATCACTGGTGCTGAGAAAGGTCAAGAGCTGGTCTTGGCTAGGCACATCCAGTGCAATGGCACAGCACCTCCTGCTTGGAGAGGTCCAGCATCTAACGACTCTGCTGACAGGGTGCTTGGGAGGAGGACTATGTGGGGAGAAAATTGTGGGATTTGGAGGAGTTTGACTGTCGGAAATAGAAAAAGTTGTGGGGGTGAGGAGAGGATGGTAAAATAAGATGTGTTTAGGGGGGTTCAGTCTACATAGCTTACTTCAGTTTCTGTTTTGTTAAAAGTGGAAGCCACGTTTGGTTTAGGACCTCCAAAACCTATACTTGGGTTAATACAGAAGCTGTTATTTAGCATAACATGGCCCTTATCAGAACTGCAGTAATAAACCCGAGCATTTAATGTTTCCTTTCAATAAAACTGGAAATGACACCCTGTGTCCTGTTCTCCAACGGGCTAGATATATCACATCACACTGGTTTTAAGCTCTATTCTGTAAATCAGCATTCAAATTCATGCAATCTGCCAAGCAGGTAATGAATATCAAGAAGGTTTCAGGGAAAACTATGGCAAGTTGAATTCCTTAGCTACTGTAATTGATATGGCCTGTCTTAAGAAATAATAAACATCATGTTTTTAGGGAGCAGAAGTCTGAAGACAGAAGAGCCCATTGAAGGAGAACCGTGCAGGGGACAGCAACAGAATAGCAAGTTAAAATGTAGGATGGCCTGCCTTTCATGTCATTAGGTGGTCAACACATTGGTCAACACAAACACACACTGTGAATATATGTCGTTGAATATACGTTGCCTTTCCTAGTGCCAGAGCCCTGCACGTGATGATGGCTGACCTGGCCGTTCAGTTTGTTAGCCCACTGCTGAAATAACTGATAGTAAGTGAATGTTGTGGCATTTTCTGCTGATGATTTCTGACAAGGCGAGAGAGAAGTTGCTGTCCTTTCCCATGAATACCACTACTTATCCAAGCTTCAAACTTGGGGCTCGAGGCTTGGTGAACAGTTCATCTGATGAAAGCATTTGGCCTAAGAGGTAGTTTAGGATGTTCCAGGTATAGAAATGGGCTATGACTGTTTTCATTTGCACAGTAGTTATCTACTCGCCGTTGCTCATAGATCTTTCTCTGTGGCCAGATCTTGAATATGCCTCGCATGTGTGGCATTACAGGCTCTCCAGCATGCTATAGTAAAATGTCATTTTGGGGATGATTCAATTCCTGGGTCTGCAGCATCTGCTTTGTGGGAGAGCATTGAAACGGTCCTGCAAAGTCCTGACAGATGTCTGAATTTATAGTGTGAACAGGAATTGTTACAACCATTAAATATCAGTAATGGCAGGTATAGTTTTGTAAGGGAAGGTCCCAGCTTGGCGGGTTGAAGCTCCATTGCAGCAGGACATGAGACAGTGGCACAAGAGCAAGATGAGCGGGCAGGGGTTGCACAAATGACACCCGCGCCACAGCTTGCCTTTTTACCCTGTGGAAGACTGGGTTGCCCAGCTCATGTCCGCATGGTCAGACGCTGCTCTTCCCTCCCAAACCAGGCTGACTTTGCCTGTGCAGCTCGTTAGGAGCCGGCCTTGGACTGCCCCAGCCCCTAAACTACCCCCAGGCAGTGTCTGGGAGAAAGCCAGGTCAGACCTGTGCTGGGGAGCACATGAACAAGGTGACAGCACCTCGGTTTGGCCCTGGCCCCCTTTAGACCGTTAGTGTGGACGTAGCCAGCTGCCTCCTCCATTCCTCTACAGAAAATAGCTCGTAGGCTTGCCCAGTCTGAGCCGATGGGGGCTGGCAGACAGCAGGCTGGGAGACACCGGAGGTGTTTGCCCGAGACCTTGAGGAGCTGGTGAGAGCAGTAAGTAACTTGAGAAAAAAAAAACAAAAGATACGTATGTTCATCACACCGAGCAGGTGCCTGTTCTGAAGAGGACAGCATTTGAGGGCAAAGATTGCCACTCCTCCTTGGAGTTTCTGCAGTTACAGCTTAGCAACAGGTACAAAGAGCAGCGGTGATCCAGGAGTCTGGGTCACAACCTCATAAAAGAGTTTGATAAGGAAAGATAGAGCAAAGCTGGCTTCCTTCAGCTGCCAGGCGTCTCTCTGACCGGCAGCAAAATGAGTTTGACTAAGAGCATAGCGGGGCTGCTGCATTTCAGGAGTTCAGATTTCCTTAGAGCAGGTGATACAGCAGAAAACTGAAAAGTGTCTGTGGTCGCAAGTCCCTCAGCATATCTGCTCTTCTCTTGTCAGGCACACTCTCCATTTGCTCCTCTGCTCCCCAGGGACTCACCCTGCCATCTGCACCCTGTCTGAGACCCAGGACCTCCCTGCTGAGACCCATCGCCCCGTCCCTTATCTGGAGAGACTGGAGGTGCGGCAGAAAGCCATCGGCAGGCTGTCGATTTTTAGTCTCACGAACTGTCTAAACATTGTGATCCGTGCTCCTAGCAGTGAACTCAAAAATGTAATGCGCTTTATCTTCCCTGCCTTTACAAGCATTGTCATCCGCTGACTGAAATGGGATCTTTCAATAATGAATGCGCTGTCACGTCTTTTGCTTTTTTAGCTACGAAGTGTGAGACTGCACCAATATAAAACTCACCATCTCTCAGAAACATGGCTAATAAATTTTTACTTTCATTTGACATCAGTTGCATTGGCCGTGGCTTTCCCAAGCTGAGCAGGGGCACACGTGCTAAGTGCTGCACGATGTGGGAGCCGAGGGGCATTGGGATGTCCTTCCCTGTTGTCCCTTGCTGGGAAAACTGTCGGGAGAGGCTCTGTGAGGTTTGTAGCGAGCAGTGAATGAGGGTACAAAGGGGATGTGAGATCTGCATAACCTGCATATGTCAACTTAATTGAGAGACGTAATGGCCGTTTTACTCGCTGGCAATTTTGTATTAAAAATGCACAAGTAGCATAAGTGCTACTAATGGAGAAGCCTTTTCAGTGATGGGTTACTGCTTTTTCAAAAAGTTGCATTGCACTCAGCCGAGATGAATGTACTTAGGCTAAACTACGCCTTTAAAATGTGTCTAATTGTAGGTTTTTATGCTGGGTGCAAACCATAAAAAATTTACAAAGAAAAATGCCTGCAAACCTTCTAGTACAGCTTCGTACAAGAGAAGACAGGGACGTGCCCCTTCAGCTGGGCGGTGCAGGGATCCAACAGAGGCTGCTCAAAACCGGCAGCCAGCAGCTGGCAGGGGGTTTTGTCAAAGGGAGAAGAGGTAGGTGGGTACTTAAACATTTTACATTAAAATAAAATGAAACCGCAGTTTGGTCCCACCCGGCCAAGCTGTGCAGTAGCTCGCAGGGACGGTGCACATCCGTCCATGGCTCCCACTCACCGTCGAGGTGAGGAGGAAAGGCTGAGGAGCTGAAGTGACCCTGGATGAGGTTTCAGCACAAGAGGAGGGCTGAGCGTGCACAGCAGCCACGGTGTCGTGCAGAAACCCCTCCTCGCCTCGGGGTTGGCACTAGCTGTGGTGACAGGTTTCCCACTGCGCCGTACCTCATGCACCAAGAGGAGCATGAGGGAGGTAATGGCATCCTCTGACAGGCACACAGTGGCCACGGTGGGGTTTTCCCCTCGACCGAGCCCCGAGCCTCTGCAGCTGCCTCCGGCCATCTCTCCCAGCAGGCCAATTCGGGGTCTACAGAGCCCCAGCAGTGCCCCAGGCACTGGTCTGACCACCACCATTGAAGGGGCTTGTGCCACCATGAGTCTGAGCAGGAAAAGGGTGAGGAAAAGAGGAGTAAAAGACATCTGAATGGCAGCTGAAGGGGCAAACAAGTGACCGCGGGTTCATGAAGCAGTCGAGCACCAGCCCGGCTTGCCCTGCTGGGGCCCTCTGTGTCCTAAACCTGACGTGGGCTCACACTGTCTGCCGCACTCGGTGCCTACACCTGTGTGCACACACAAGGCTGTCCTCATTTCTCTAAGCGCCTGTTGCTTCTCAGGCAGCTGGCTGCTCCCTGGCATCCCCCAAAGCAGGCAAGGGCAACCAGAGCACGTCTTTCAAACCTGGATCAAGCTTTTCGTCTTGACGAAGAAGAAAAGGTACTTTTTCTGCCTTCCCATCTTGTGCTTGCCATCTCAGGGGGTCACCCAGTTGCTCAATTCCTCCCCGAACCGCAGCTATACAGAGGTGAACTTGCATTCTCCATTTTCAGTAGGACTTGTGGGGTGATTCGCCTTGTTTTTTGTCTTTTTTTGCCATTTACATGTGATTGATAATCGTATTGGGACCTCACAGTTACTGCAGACTTAAAGACACTGAGATACGAAATGCTGTCTCTGATGGTTGTAACACAGGAAATCCTTAAAAACAGGCCTACTCATTTAAAGTTGTATCTATGGCTATAAGTTGTGATAGGTAAACTGTGGAAAATATATACTGTAGAAATGTTTATGAAGAGCAGAGCTGTGGTTTGATCATACTGCTGCCACTTTTTAAAATTTATATTTGGCTACTGCAAATTCTTGCTATAAATTCTGGCTACAGTAATCTGCATTCTTATTAACAGCTTGGTTTAAGAAAAGAGGGAAGTGTGGGAGGTAAAGGATTAAAGAACAGTATATGCATGCCTTAGATACCTCTTCTTAGCAAAAGCTTGCTTAAATGATAAAACAACAACAAGCCCTTATATCCTCGGGGGGGCTGTCTAGAAGCTGGAAAGGGAAAAATCACATGCAGCTGGTGGGTGAAGGGCTGAGACATCAGGTGAAGCTGTTTGCAGTGAGCTAGGAAGGATTTAGAAAACAGTCTATGCTGTTGATAAACAGACACATCATCACAGGGGAAGATAATATGCCAAAAGAAAATTAGCTTAGCAGATATCTTCTAAGGACACGCGTGGGCTGCCTGTGGAGGGGATGCTGTTGCCTGTGGTGAGGGGACCCGGAGGTCTCTGCTCCCCAATCCCCTGCCTGCCCCAGCAGCATGCTGCTGCCAGGGCCTGCCGCACTCCTGGCGTTTCACCCAGAGATTTTCGCCCAGCAAAATGGCACGGCGGGCCTTCCTCCTTCCCAGTCCCCCTCCTGGAAGTCAGGCTTGTGCCCGCACCCCACCGATGTGCAGCCAGCTTGATGCTGAGGGGACCGATCCCCAAAACATTCCCTTGTTTCAGGTGACCGAGGTGACCTTTTAAGTATCATAATGTACTTTTTATACCGTGACTTTTTCCCCCAACTTCTTCCAGCAGTTCTCCTGACACTGATTTTTTTTTTAAATTATTTTTTCAAAAGTGACCCAATCATTGAAGTCACCAGCTCTTAATTTCAGCTCAAATGCAGGTCTCCTCAGATTGGAGGAGTACCAGGCGCTCTCATCTGGGCAAATGTTACCCATTACCAAGGGAGACTTGATGGAAATAAACTGTATAAAATTTAACCTGATGTTTTCAGTGGCAAATGTCTTTTTTCACCGTAAATGCCAGAAACACAGCTATAGCTATATCTACATCACACATTGGGGCTGGGATCTGGCCCAGCAGAGCTCTCAGCCTCTAATTGCTGTATCCAAATTAACAGACAGCCAGACCCCGCGTCTCAGCTGGGAGGCAGCCGCTAATGGCAAAGAGGCACTAAAGCACTTAAACCTTCTCTGAGCTGTGCCTAATTGTGCAAAGGCTTCTCTCCTGGCTGCACTCGTGGAGTTTAAATGAACACGTTTCGTTGTTGTTGTGCTGAAACAGAAGGTGAGTATTTACACTGACAGGAGGAAGGAGGAACTTCACACCTGAACGGGGATGGCTTCTTAAGCCCCTCGACTTTCTACGGTAGCCATCCAGCCATTGATCCCAGGCTTTCTCCATGCAATATCCGAGACGTTAGCATAAATCACCGTTAACATTTGACTTTGCAGCGCAATGGGCTAAAAACACTCGCAGTCAGGCGTGGATGAGAGGCAGTTTAAGATGCAATTCCTCACCTCCTCTTATTAAAGGTGGGAGCCAGTCTGCCTAAACTGGGATTTAGAGGCTGCCAGCCTTGCAATTGCTGATTGAAATTGGACAGCAGAAGCTGTACCCTGCCTCTTGGCCACTCACCTTGGCCTCTGGCTTGTTAGAGGCGGCTGCCGCTGAGGCAGTGGCGTCCGAGCTGCTCACGAAGCAGCGCGGTCGCCTGCAGCCTGGTGCACCGGGCTGAAGGGAAACCAGAACAAAAAGAACAGATGCAGAAGGGAGCCGGCGTTTAGCCCAGGTGCTGTGCCCTCCGCTGGGGCCCGGCAGTCCCTCCTGGCAGGACCATCTCCGACTGAATGGGGACCTGGTGCCAAATGCACGCCCCAGCAGCCACCCTTCCCGGAGGAGCAGGCTGCTCTGGGCTCCTGGCATGAGCAGTGTCCTGCTTCTGCGGGACACATGGAGGGTGTCCCCCTCTCCAAAACACTCTGGGACCAAGGGGACGGGACACCTCCTGGCCGCCAGCATTTTTAAAACTGAGAGACCCCAGCTTCCCCTCCCCTTCTCCTGGGATAACTACCTAACTGTCCATGCTATCTCTCATTTAAAGAAGGTGGCCCTGTTGCATTAGGTGCTTCTGCTTAAAAATGCATAGGCAAACTGGGTCATAAGAGGACAGAGGTGCCTAGTAGTTCCTCTTACTTGGACTGGATCAACCTCTGGATGTCTTTACAGCAGCCCAATTCTTCCTTCACTGGAAATGGAGATGCTTAGGGCACCACATCTTTCCCTCCAGGCCTGTGTGCAAGGTGTGCTAGCTCCAATGTTGGGTTACATTCCCAATAGCCACCCAACCTCTCCACCTGAGTGTTGCCATTGCTCCATACCATTGCTTTTGCGGTGTGGATGGGAGGTAGATTTTTCTTGCCAAGTATCCTCTGCTCTCAGGGACCATGAGGATTTCAAGCCATGTGCTAAGGGTTGGCACAGCCTGGAGGTGGAGGGTTAATCACACAGACAGCAGTGAGATTGAAGAAAAGCAATAGTTTGGGCTCAGCGACGTGCCGTATAGACATGTGATATATGAACATACAGAAGTGGTAACTTCATAGCACTGTCCTTGTAGCATAGAGGGATAGTAGCTTTGTGCCAAAATTAAGGACTTCTGTTTAAATGAAAGCGTTATCTTTGGGTATTTTTCCAGTTCCTTGGAAAATTACACTGTTCTTCAGTATCTGTCTTTTAATGAAACACACATAAAAGCCAAAGACCATACATTAAGGCTGATGACTGCAGAAGTATTATTTCAGTTCCTCAGAAGAGGTTTTTGAAGTCCCCATCGTCCTCGAGTAGCTGAGAAGTCTGGTCTCCTCGGCAGGCAGGGCCTTACTGCGATGTTCGATGGGGAGCAGCTGCCTTATTGCTCCTACTCCATCTTCTCCCAATTTGTTGTAAACCTGAGCAATCTAGTTCTTGCTGTGCTTTTCAGGAAGGTTCCCTGGCGAGAGCACTCGTGAGGGGAGAAAAAGACAATTTGGGCTAAAAGATTTAAAATCAGCTGTGAGCCAAGCTGCTGACGTGAGTGGGAGCGGAGTGAATTCAGCACTCAAGAAAGCAACTGCGACCTCACAGGCTCTGAAAGAACAGTTCGTCTGCAAAACAGTGAGTAATAAGTCTGGTTATATCACTGGCTGCCCTTGGAGAAAACTAAATATATCCTGATCCTGATATCATCGCTCCTAAATTTGCTCTTTAATTGCACTTCTTGCATTTATGCTCAATAAAGCACCGATGCCTTCCCTAGAATTAGCCCTGGAAACTGAGGACACCAGTCGCTCCAGTTGCTCCAGCAAGGAGAGAGAAAAGAGGGAAACCTTGCAAAGTCCGTATATTCACAGGGCACATCAGTCTACCTCTGTTGGTGCTCTCGGCTAGCACCTCCATCTCCCAAGGTATGATTAGCAGATAGCTGTTTGCCTTAACGAGTTATTGCCTTGCTGGCTAAACATGTTTACAAACAAATATTTTTTGGAGTGAGCTGAGGTCTGTTTGCTTGGAGTACAGCGTTATCGCTGGGGGGCAACCATGCACTCTCCTTGCTCCAGCACAAAGGAAGACGTGGTCACCCCTGCGCCTCTTGGAGGGCCTTAACTTGGGGAGAGGGATCTCGGAAAGAAGCGGTGATTTACCTGAGTGACCACTGGATGTCATAATCTCCCACAGTGCTGCCACAGCCTCATCTGTCAGGCAGCAGGAGAGAAGGTGATTTTAAAAGGGCATTGTGCTGCCGGAGCTTGTTATGGCTGTGTTAAAGCTGCAAGGGTAAGCTGAGCTCTTTGGGTCTTAAAACAGGATGGGGATAAGTACAGAGAAATGTGACTAGAGGTCCGGAAAAAACCCCAATGGACTTGGGCTTTGTTGGGACAGGTGAGGAGGGTAGGGTGGCCTCTAGGCTGGGGGGTGCCTGCTGTTGGCCCCCCCTTTGCTGCATGGAGGAGGAAGCATGTGTGGAACAGGGCTCCCTACCAGGGTCTCAGACTTGCTTTTCAAGGCTGCTCCATCTCTCTCATGTCCCCTTTGGCAGCTGGGGACTGCTTGCCAGTAATTTGTACCAAGAGGTCACACCTTATAGCATGTAGCAGTCCTGCCAACCACATCTGCTTGTTCAGACACCTCAAATGCAAAGTAATATTTAACATTGAAAAGAGTAGATTCAAACCTCACATGTGCCAACTGGAGAGACACAAGAGGACTGCAAAGCACTGAAGGACAGTGACAATCCTGGCTGGAGTATGGAAAGTGTTTGCATATGTGGGTAAACAGAGAGAGGCTTGTTGCTCCTGCTGGTGATGCTCACGGCGTGCACGCTGGGAGATGGGCTGGGCGGCACACTTTCCATCTCCCACCCCTCGTGCTTTGGCAGCACTGGCCTTTCCTGTATCCACTCTTTTCCACCCCTCCATGTCTCACACACACACACAGTCCCAGCTGCACGTTGCAGACGGGCTGGCGATGCGTGCCTCGCAGGGCAAACCTCAGCAGTTCAGACCCTGAGCAGTGATTTCTTCCATAGCTGAAAACCAAAAAGGCCCTAAGCAAGGACAGCAAAACCAACAGGAGGCAAGAGTGTTGGAAACAGGGAGAAGCAGGGCACTTCCACGGGGGCATGTGATACCTGCTGAGACCAGGGCAGCCAGGTCTGGCCCTGGCTGTGCTTGTGTTACCCATCGCAGCAGCAGCACCAGCGTGGAGGGCTGTCCAGGCAGCTCCTCAGATTTACCAGTTTAGAGTACGTAGTTCCCTCACCCTGCTGGGGAGCAGATCTGGGCGCACACTGGTACAAGCGCAGCTTGGCTTGTAGGAGCCCAGTGTGCTGCAGGGGACACACCAGTGCAACAACAGGACCCACACTTTGTTGTTGATTTTGGTCCTCCAGCAATTTTAAAGGCAAGAAGGGGCTGTGTATTACACACCATAAAACTGTATCGAGATTGCTGCATCAAGCCTGTAACTTCTTGTCAAGCTATGGCATGGCCTTTAAAAAGGCATCCAGCCTTGATTTAAACACCTCGAGTACTGGGGAATCGATGGCATCTGCGCACCTCATTTTGAAGCTCAATTAATTTAGTTTCTGTTTCCTGCCCAGAGGCTGTGCTTGTTATGCATTTGTTTGTTGGATTAAAGAATTTTCTATTAGCAGTGATTTCATCATGAAGCTACACCTAAAATGGGACTAATCCAACATAGCCCCTTCTTGTTAATCCGAATAGGTTGAACATCAGGGGTTTCTCAGTATGTTTGCTCCTGTAACTGTGTTTTGAAACCTGCGTTTAACATCCATTTGAAGTGTGGGCACCCAAAGCGGAGACAGTGGTCTGGTACTGATCCCAGTGATGCTGGTTGCAGGAGTGACACCGCCTTCTTGTGTACAGTAGAAATCCCCATCCCTTGCCTGGTCCGAGCTCACTCACATCCCTCTTCACAGGCAGACAGGCCAATTTCATGGCTCCTCATTGCTTTTTGATGCTGATGAGGGGAGGTTTTAGCCCTTCCCCTTCTCCACTGCTTGTCCCTGCTCCTCTCCCTATATTCCCTACCAGCTTGTGCAGGTTCGGGTCTTATTCAAACTCCTGGGTGAGCTCCTTCAATTGGCTCCAACAGCAGAAAACTACACAGGTTGAGGTTTTTTCTGAGGTAGTTTTCTGCAATTATGTGAGGGAAAGTAAGTGGCTCACAGAGGGTCTGCCACTCACTGGCACAAGGCAAGTGACAGGAGCAAAGGGCTGGGAGCAGGGAGAGGGCAGAGGGAGACAGGAGAGGACGTGTACCCTCTGAGTGCCTGTGCACGGGCCGAGCTGGTCCTTGTGAAGGTAGCCTGCTTCTTCCCAAGCCCTTAGATGCTGGAGATACAAGCTTGGGAGCAGTGATGCTAGGCCTTAAATGATACTATTTCTCCACAGTGATGTGGTCCTGAAGGTAGGTCTTAACTGATGATCCTTGTGAAACAGCTGTGTGAGCATTTCCAGAAAAGAAAAGGAGCTGGTCTTTTTGCTAACAGGCCTTTTAAATGAGTCGTGCATCCTTATTTTGCAAATGCCTGGTCCCCTGTGGCAATTATGGGGTGAATGGTTCCATCCCCATACCCAGAGGGGAAAAAAACCATGACAGCACATCACACTTACACATCACTGTCTATAGGGACTTGCCCAAAGATTTTTGCGAAGGTGAACCTGTCCCCTTTTATATATATGCAAAGAAGTTAAAATGACTTGCTCAATGCTCGTGGTGGCTCAGCAGTGGGGTCAGAACAGGGTGCAGCTGACATTGTGGAAGAACTTATCTTTACCAGCTCATTTTTCCACCACAAGCTGCCGAAACCTACAACGAGATGTTTTTAATCAGCCAGGATTTTGTATTGAGCCAGGTACAATCTTGGGCAGCTACAACAAAACCAGCTCCTTTTCTAGCTTATAAACGCTGAGAAACTTCTCGGGCATCCTCTTGCGAGAGGGGATGATACAGTGGATGCATTGTCATCATCAGCTATTCAGAAAGTGTTGCACCTGGATCCCGTCTTTACAGACCTCTCAGTGCTTCAGATAAGACAGTGATAAAAAAAGACGAGTGTGTGGTTTTGTGTGTGTAAAAGCCTAGCTTTCAGGGCATTAAATCTGTTTCCTTGTGAAGAATTTCTTAAGAACTGTAAGTCAGTTTATTATTCTTCGCTTCAACTCCGGATACTCAGTGACTGACTACTTCCACCTATTTGTTCCAGAATGATGGCAGCTTTATTTAGGTGAGAATAGGAGTGCTGTGCTGCTTTATGAGGCTGTAATCTAATTCCCAAGCGGATGAATACTCTCCAAGGCCACGTAGTTTATCCTGACGATCCGAGGAACTGAATTACTGACCAGAAAAATAGTGGTGTTCCTGCTCATGTTGTTATGCTCTGATTGTTTGGTATTTGGGCTAAATAAATGTTCAAAGTATTTGTGACATGAGAAGGAAGAACACGGGAGAGGATGGGAACAACAGTGAGGAGCAGACAGGCAGAAGGAGCTGGAGCTGGGGATATTTTGTTGTTTGCTTCTTAATTATTTCAGTAATTTCTTGAGGATAGTCCCCATCGTTCAGATAAGGACTGCACCTTGAGCTAAAATCCCCTGGCTTTGCATTAGATGCCACCTAAGTAATTTCCTCAGGCCCAAAGAGCTGAGAGGTAAAGGCTATTCACAACTGGCAGAGTCCAATCTGTAGCTGAGCATCCCATGGGATAAAAATGCTCCAGCTCATGCACTGTGCAGGTTCAGGTCTCCATGCACACGCTCTGGCACAGGGTGGCTTTTCTTTTTTTCTCTGCTTTGCTTTGTTGTCCTGCTTGCTTTTGAAAGGGATCTTGAACTGATTTTTCTGTTTTAAATATTAGGGGTTTGATAGAAATGTGCAGGTTGTGTAACTATGCAACATGCTGCAGATAAACACCTACCTGGCAGTTGCATGTGCGAGTTGAACTTTGCAGCCCTCGATACTGCTGGGGTGCGTAGGGTGCAGGTCGGGACTGGGGCCATAGTCTTTAATTAGAGGGGTGTTTATTACTTGACAAAAAGTGCTCCCAGTAAAACAAGCTAGGAGTGAGACCAGGCTTTTACAGCAGATATGTCAATTCCCTGACGCTCCTTGTCTGTTAACGTATGTTACAGACTCCAAGAAATACACTGCTGAGAACTGTTCTGCTCCCTGTCTTGCGCTGAGGCTTTATGCATCTCTGCTGGCAATGTTTCTGCAAGCCCACTAGGAGCTAGTTTGGATTAGGTACATAACCGGCAGCCTACCTTAAGCATTGCATAGATGGCAACTGTACCTTAGGGCCAGCTTATTTCACTACACTGGTGGAGGATGTTTTCTGCTTTTCTGCATGCCATTGGTATAGTGTCTCGCTCTGATACTGTCAGGCACAGACATCATCCATCACCCCTGCACTGACCTGAGTGCAGGATACTCCCTCTTGGCTTAGGGGGGAATCCTGGGAACCAGAGGTTAGCTGGGTGTTTCTCAGCCCCAGCTCCTGGAGTCAGGTGAATTTTGAGGGGTTGGGGGGGCGGGTTGCCCTCTAGCTGCTACAAAGAGAGCCACAGCTCACGTTTCAGCCCAAAGGTTCAGGTCAGAAGGGAGAAAACCTGTAGCTGTCACCAGAGGTGCCCAAAACCTCAAAAAGAGCCTGCAGTGAACAAGACTCCATTTTGTGAGTTTGCAGAGAACTGAAATACTAATTAAAATTACAATTAATTAAAAAAACAGATAAATATTGCCTCTTCCTGTACTTAGATATTCATTCCTGGTTTGAGCATGCAGACTTGATTCTGGCCTCCTTTTTCCTTCAGGCTACGTAAATGTTCAGGCTCACTAAGCCCTGACAACTCTTATGTCCTGTTGGGGTTGATATGAAAAAATATTGAATAAATGTACTGTCTTTACTGTTTAGCCATTACACTATTTAGTCAATAGTGTTTATCAGAATTATGAATCTAAAAAGCATTACTGGCTGAAAAAGCTCCATGTTAAAATTCTTACCCATGTAATATACATGCAGGTATTTACCTAAACCCCAGTTCTCCAAAGCAGTTAAATAAATCTCACTGACAGTGGGACAAAACCCAGGCTTAAATATGAGCTGTCTTCCATATTTACATCAGTGTACTTTTAGCCTCTGTTTAGACCACAGATTTTTCTTGTTTGGGCAGAATTGTGCTGCTCACTCATATGTACCTGAGTGGGTCCATAGCAGTGAACCCAATATCAGTTTGTCCCAGTGTGTTTATTGTGACCCTTTTGGTCAACTCCCAAGTTCAGTTTCTTACCGAAACTTACTCCCTGTTGCAGTAAGCGTAAGTAAGCCTGGCCGTGCTACTCCAGTGTTGTGCCAGAGGGAGCCTGGGGGCCCAGGCACCAGATCTGCTGTCGATCTTCTGATCCCAGGCACCAGATCTGCTGTCGATCTTCTGCTGGTGGCTCATTACTACCTTTCAGACAAGCAGTAGTCTCCCAAATGCTTGTCTAGGAATGCTTTAGAGGATTTTTTTTTTTTTTATAAAATTAAGCAATTAGTCCAGGAGCTAATTAAACTTAGCATGTGGTTTTCTAGGGTAGCACATGAATCATGAATTTGAAGATAGGATTCATTTATCTCTTGGTGACAAATCTATGTAACTGACGTGCAATTTTGGGGGCAGACGCAGGTGCTTATTCAAATAATAGTCACGGATAGAAGATATGTACATTAATTATCCTATGACAGCTGCAGCCAGATTTAAGAAAACATTCCTCCACCTAGAATAAGGTAAATAAACTGTCTTGCTCCAAGGGGTGCTTTTGGCATGGTACTTTCCACACACCTGAGCAGCACATCTTCTGATAACCAGTGCTGCTGGTGATTGCAAAGCATGTGCGAGGAACAAGTCCTGCTGAAGCTGTTTAAAGGGATAAAAGAAGATGTTGGCACTAGCTGGGAGCTGTCCTGGATTGGTATTCATCACTGCTCCAGTCTTTTTTCCATTGACCTTGCCACCAAGTCAGTAGTTACACTCAAATACGCTGTCTCAGTGGTGAGGCAAGAGCTGGCAGCGGTGGCCCTAGTCAACCCCAGTGTCATTAGTCTGTGTCACAAAACCCTCCACCAGACAAGTGAGGGCGACAACGACATAGTAATATTTATAGAGATAGATACATACTTTGTGACAAATGACCACTGCCTCAGACATACAAGCTGAATAGTAAGTAAATCTTCATTTTAATATAGAAGTAAAAGGGATCACACGGGTATGCAAGTGAACAATGAAGGTAAACCTGAAAATAAGGGGCTCCAGGGAAAAAGAAGAGGTTCCCAGTGCATGACTTTTGGGGGGAAGGGAAAGATGAAGAAGCTGGTAGGGAGCTGGCTGGTAGCTATCACAGCAGCTGGGAATGACAGGGTGACACTGCAGACCACGTTGCCCTGCATGGAGTGTGAGCTATGCCTGTTTGCAAGAGATACTCAGGCTGAAATGCCCTTGGTCTCACCAGACTGAGCCCAAGGTCTGGGCTTTTCTGTATGTTTTGAGGTTGATGTAGTCACCTCCAGCCTAGCTTCCCTGTATGTATAATACACTGGAACAGGTTGCCCAGAGAAGCTGTGGATGCCCCATCCCTGGAAGTGTTCAAGGTCAGGCCGGATGGGCCTTTGAGCAACCTGGTCTAGTGAAAGATGTTAGACTAGATGATCTTTGAAGGTCCCTTCCAACCCCGGGTTCTGTGATTCCCTGGTGTTCTCCATGTGCAGATGTGTAACCTGCAGATGTCCAGATGCCTGGAAATGAGACTCCATGGGTGCTTCACGCCAGCTGGCTTAGGAGGAAACAAATCCCTTTGGTCATGCCTGCCTCCTTCCACTAACTGGAGGCAGGACCAAGTGGATGAACTCAGACAATGGGTCAGAGCTGTGGATGGATAAAGAGAGGGCCCTTCCTCCCCCAGCCTTCAAGGGTACCTGCCTTTCTCCTCTGGCAGATGGAGGGACTTAATGTTTTGGCCACTGATTTTCCACCCTCTGAGCTGTACGCGCACGTTAGGTCCCATCCTGAGCAGATGAATTTCTGTGTGTGGTTGCAATGAACCCAGCAATCTGCTGGGCTGGATTGCAAAGGGTCTCTCCAGCTTGTGGTCTTGCAGGAGTCCCCCGGGTGGAGGAAAAGCACAATTCTCTTAGGGAAACAACACTGTAAGCAAGATGGGAACATTTATCAGAATGACCTGTATTTTTGAGCCCGTCTGGGTGCGTGAATAAACTTAGATCATGAAGAGCTAGGGCAGATTATTCGAAAAGAGATCCTGTGAGTAGATAAGGGGCTCTCTAATCTGCTCCTGATTTGTTGCTGTGGTTGGTAAGTATGTCTCTGTAAATTTTAAAGGACAAAGGTAATATTGAATGGACAGTGTAAAACCAGCTGGATCAACAAGACATGGTGAAGACTTCATGACTCGCAATGTTTGTTTAAGCCATTACGTTGCATTATCCTTGTGTAAATGGGGGATATTTTTCTATCATATCCTTTGATGTGGACATTGCTTGGGTGCAACTGAGACAAATTTTCAGCTGTGTCAGTTTTTAACTACACATGTAGCTTAGAAATTACTAAGTATTAGGAATGAGCATTAATGCTTGTCAGTTTGGGAGCAGGTTCCACAGGTGATGAAGATATCTCTCCAGCAGCTGTCATCCTGCGGGCTGCCACTCACTTTAATCTCCCTGTCACCTGTATTTCTCAGGCACTTGGTAGTCCCTCAGTTTCGCTGCCGAAAATTATGTGCTTCAGAAGTTTCATGAAGAAATTTAATAGTTTGGTTACATTCCAGGGAGGAATCTCCCATAAATTGTACTTCTGAATTTCCTTAATATTTTTTAATACCCCATTTAGGGCGTCAGTCACAGCGTGTCCCATCTCAGAGTTATGGCAAATTAAAGGGGTCTAATGAGAAATCTTTTTTGGATGAGCTCCTGTAAGGGCCATTCAGAAAAGTTCTCCAGCAAACTCAGAAAGTTTGCAGAGGTAGAGAGCAGTGATACTTCCAATGTGCACAAACAGGACTCGGGCATAAGCCACCCCTCTGAATAACTTCTCCAGCTCTTAACGCCATGTGTGTGTGTGTACCTGCACCTGTGTTGACACACTGGAGTCTTTCTCTTCCTCCCTTGTGATGGCTCCCTGCCTGTTTATTTTATTTTTTTTTTGCTCATAACTTCTCATACTTTTTTCAAATCCTGCGAGCTCAAGTTTTTTTTTGCTTTTTTCTTGTAACTCACCAGGCTCTTTCTTTTTAGTGCTAGAAAGGGCTCCTGTCACCCCTCCCAATTCCCTTCATGCTACTCTTTGACGCCCAAAGCCAAATCCTAGCACAAATCTGCACAGTAGCCAGCCCCCTCCCTTGGCCTGCCCTGCTCTCCTCCACGCAGCGCCTGGCTCGCACAAGTGAATCAACCCCTTAAATGGGGTGTATCCCTCCGTGGGTGCGTGCAGGGAGGGTGGGATGCTCCCTGAGGACTGGGAATGGGGGCAGAGCCTGGGGCACCCCTACTCTCATGTACCACATATTTGAGCTGGGTCTTGTCCTTAAAGGTTTTTACACTTATTTTTATTTCTTCACAATTCCGTGTGTTCTATTATATATTCTTTCAATATACAGAATATATACAGAGGAGACATATAGAATATTCTATGTTCTTCTTTTCTGCATAACTGTAGCCTCTCATTTAGCAAGGCACATGAATATAATCCAGACTTCTTAAACTAGGTTACCTGAAGACAATGATGATCCAGAGGACATTGTAAAAATCCACTAAAGTGCCCTGCAGATACGCTTTAAAAAACTGTCATAAAATCAAAACCTATGCCTCTTTTTTGCCAAACTTTTCATATAGAAATATCAATCAAGCTACAGATGAGACACAGTGGACCAAGTCCGTCATGCCAAAGCCTGGGTGTTGAAGTCAGAAGTGTGGACACTGTTGACTCCTTGTGCAGGCACTTCTAAGGCACAGTTCATCTGGCCCACTTTGGGGGGAATAATTGGACCCTCCAAGCTCCCGTTTCCCCCTGCTGACTATAAAAACACCCTAGACAGCTGCCTCGGAGCTAGGCCTACATGTTATCTGAAGTTAGCTGAGGAAGTTTTACCCAGAATAACTGCTAAGAAAAAAAGAAAATTTAAAACAGAACAAAAAGGGATGACAGAGAGACACTTTTATTTTTTTCAGAGGAGAAAAAAAACAGTTCCTTTATAGTAAGTGGGGCAAAAATAGTCACCTTAAGAGGGTGATACAGGTCAATGTAATGTAAGATATATATTTAAAACAGGTCAGATGAGAATGCTCTTTGTATTCCAAGTACGTGAATAAGCCTAAACTGCTTGGTCAGTGAGCCACACTCAATTTTGCAGCGCAGAAATGAGCCACACAATCATCTTGAAATATCAACATCTTAACAGCAAAATTTACATCAAAATTTACACAAGCAAATACCCAAGACTTGAATAGCCTACACTTGAATACACATCCAAATCCATTTTAGTACAGAACATTATCATTTCTCACACAGGCAAATACAGCTTGTTTCCATGGCACAAAAAAAAAAGCTAAATAGCCAGGTGCTACCGATATTAAATATAAATAAAACAGCATACTTAGAGACTGGTCTTCGAATCAGTTGTAAAACCTTATTGATTTGTATATAGCAGAAAATTATATCTGAAAAATTACAATGTTTATTTAACCCAGTATGTCACCACGAACTTTTGAAAACTGCTTCAGAAGATTTTGCGCATTGCTGCAATTACTTTTGTAGCAATTGGTTTTTGTCCTGAAAAGTGATTTCTGTTCAGCCAACTTCTGTCCCCAGTGTCACGCTATTTTTATTCTACAGGAGAGAAAAGGAACAAGTAAAATACACATTCATATCCAAAGGAAGGGGCTTAAACACAACACAGCGCTGTTATTTTAAAGGAGTTATATTTTTGCATTAGGCACTGCTTCCCCGGGCATGTGTATCTGCATACGTGTGTTTATGTGTCTCTATACGCACAAATGATAAGTAGCTACATCGTTTACATTTTTATGGCTGAAGCCCTTAATTGAATTTTCATAATGCCAGGAGGCCCCATTCGGGATTCAGATCCTGCTGTGCAAATACTCACTAAGACATCTGCCCCAAAGAGCTTGTAACTCTAAGAGGATAAAATGTGGCAGGGGAAATAATTAGGGGGAGATAAAGTGACTCCCTCTGGTTAGATGGGAGGGTCAGTCAGCTCCAGGACCAGAACAAGCATTCGTACTTGCCCAGCAGTGATTTACTGGTGAATCAGCAGCACGGACCCGGCTTTATATTGGGCTCATGGCCAAATTGTCCCTCCCCTTCGTGCTGGTGAGTGGCAGGACATCCTCGACCTCAGCTGAGCTGCACAGCGATATCGTTCCCTCCCACAGAAGACCCTCCATGGCATAAATCAGCCCTGTTTTTCTGCGTGCATACTTGCTAGGAATCATGCCCGAGACAAAGGAAAAGATTTTGCTGTTGTTGGACTTCTTTTTGAGGCAGGAGGGGGAAACAAAATGTTTCCCTTCTACGGGCTTGTTTCTCCATCACACATAAAAGGAAGGGCAGGTACGAGGAAGATCTCAAACCCCTATGTCTGTCCCCAAGGGGACATTGCTGTCAGCTAGGAACCCCCGAGGAGTGGTGAGCTCTGGCACATCCCCACGTGCCGCCTTTCCTTGCTCTGCGTGTCAGCCTTCCGCAACGCTCTCCCAAAGCACCAGCGTCTCTGTGCCTAAATCCAGGCCCTCGTCTCCGACACACGGCCATAGCCAGGCAGGGAAGGGGGAAGGTTGCCTTGAGCACTGGATGGAGGTGACATGAAAAGTGAGGCACAGGGACACCCCTGAACCCCCAGCCCTCTCTGGAGCCAAGGTGCCAGAGCCAGCTTGAAAATCAGGTGCCTTCGTTTGCTCAGGATGAGGAGGTTTGGTTTGCACTGGTGACTCTTGCAGAAGTTTTCTACCTCTGCATTTGTATCGGTTGCCAGCTCCACTGGTTTTGGGATGAGCCCAGACCGCTGCTGCTGCTGTACTCAGTTCAGGCCTGCTGTGGGTAGCAGAGGAGAAACATGGTGGTACAAATGCAGCTGGTTTTGGCCTTTACTGCTGGTCCCGTGTTTCTGTATCTCTGGTGAGCAATTGCCCAAGTGACCAGGATTGCTTTCTTAAGCCTGCTCCAGTCACTTTTGAAGAGCAGTAGGAACTATACCTTCTGTTGTGGTTGCGGTATGCAGTAATGAGAATAAAGGCTGCAAACTGGTGTGATTGTCCACTGTACCTCCACTGGCGGATTTGTGTAAAATTCAGAAACCCCTAATACACTGAATTCCTTCTACCATACAAAACCATGATTTATTTTGGTGTTGCCACCATTGCTGTGATGCTGGCTTAAGGCGTCACAAGAGCCTTAGATAACAGATTCAAAATTTCAACATAATTTGTGGCTAATGCCTGAACCCCTGTTTCATGCTCTTAGCCTAGTGCATGTGCTTTCTTGCAAGTTAAGTCAGTCTTGTCTCCGTTCCTCAGGGTTTGCATATGCAAACCCATGAGCAGGCGCTGAGGTTAATGTTTGGGTAGGTGGTTTTATAAAGTGGAAATCTGCTGATGGATCTGTGGGGATATTCTAGCTGGCTATTTGCATTGGATTTGTACATATACAGAAAGAAAGGTTACTGGCAGTCATAGTCGTTAAATACAGTGCTTAAATAATGGTATGTTTAATTGAGGCTCAGGTTTACTCCTTGGGAATGGACACAGTTGATAAACTGACAGAAGCTTCTTCTCCTCCACCACTGCTGCAAGATCAAAGAGCATTTTGTATGTACATACCTGTGTGGTTACACTTCTAAACCATATGTACCCAGCTGACTTGGTTTTGTGAGTTGCTCCACAAAGTCTTTCTGTGCGGTGCCTTCCTTCCCCACAGCTGTGCTGGGCATGTGGACCCATATCTCCTGGTCCTTGTGGAGTCTGCAGAGGTATCCCAGAGCACAGCCTGCCAGAGAAAAAAATAAAACAATATTAAAGAAGGAAAAGGAAGGGGTGTGTGTGTATCATATTCGTTCAGAGAAGGTGAGAGTCTCATCAAAGTTGAGATGGGTTTTCCTCCCCTCCTCCTTTCACTGTCCCTCATGCACTGCCATGCATGACACACATACAGATCTGTAGTAAGTCCAGGCTACTTCCTTGGGTAGGCTTAGACTATCTGCTGGGCTCTTTAAGCATCCTAAAAATAGATATTTCTGTCTCCTTATAGGTGGGGATAAACTGAGGTGTGTATGGTGCACACCTGATGAAACGACCCTTGTCCCCTTCTTCACTGGCATAGTCATGAAGTCCCTGAGCCACTGTCATGCTGCTGGCACCAGCTGGATTTCTCTTTGAATGGGTTTCTCCTGTGTTTGTGTAAAAAGGTTTCCCGATGCTTTTCCTGGCTGTTGGATGGTGACTTGGTATAGACAGGTGGAGAACAGTGTTTCACTGTCTGACATTTTGTCGAGCCTACAGTCTCCTTCTAGTCCTGCTTTCTGATAGCTAAGCCTTTTGTGGGGATGAGGCTGGTGGATCTGCCCAAGGGGTTAAAATGTTACCTCCTACACTTCCAGAGGTGGATCTGTTGCCTTAAACAGACCTGTTGGAAATCCCCAGGGGAGCAGAGCCCTTGCTCTGACACTGCTGCAAAGATCCCAAAGATCAGCCTGAAGATGAGAGCAGAACACGTGCAAGATGGTACACACAGTGATACTCCTAAGCCTTACTGTTTGCTTTACAAGTGAGTGCTGTTAGTTGCCTTATGGAAGGAATTATTTTAGGAACTTTTATTTTTGTTTTAATTATTGCTGGGAATCAGACACTAAAGAAATTCCGTACTTGCTGAGAAAAAGTCGTTCTTGTCCTCTTCTAATACATCGTTTCCTCCTGCGCATCTGCGCAGGCAGGTGCTGCAGTGAGAGGTATCGATCTGGGCCTTTGCTGAGAACAGTAAAATACAAATTTTGACTTTATGTCTCTGTGGCTTGTATGTGGATGTAATAATGTCCTAATCTTGTGAGAACATTACAAACATAAGCAGCAAATGATCATAGTATGATACTTATTCAAGGATTGGTGCCTTACCCATAGCAGATTATGTATATAGGTCTGTCTTTTACTCCTTGAACATGGTTAGTTTCTTTCTCCTTAAGGCAAGCATATTAGAGGTTGTTGGAAGGAATATCAAGCCTTTGCATTGTAGCAGTTCTGAAAAACCTAGAAGAACATTTCAAATTAAAGCTAAAAAGCAAATGTAACTCTTAGAGATGACAAATAAAAAATTAGTAAAATATGAATATGGCTGAACTGTTCTTGCTGTCTGTGGTGATGTAAATCTTAAAATGCAAGGATCATGTTCTGCTGTTGGACCTGACTGTTATGGCAGCTGGTAGCAGTTTCTTGATAACATTATTACAGTCTTTCCCTAGCTCAGTTGAGGATGAATTGTAGTAGGGTGAAGGGAGAGTTGAACGAATGCTGACAACTCCACAGCAACCATGATTACTGTCTTTGGCTGGCTAATGTCACATCATATGATACCAGGTTAGGGATGAACCTGCCAACAATTACGGCCTTACAGCAATCAGCATGACGGACATGCAGTGGGAGTTGAGGGCAGGAGAAAAATGCAAGTACATATGCACAGAGGACATGCAAAGGGGGTAGGTTATTGCAGCATGGAGCAATATGAAAGTGGGAGGCCAGTATTGATCAGGAAGGGGGCAGAGAAGCAGGCAGGGCTCTTGTACAGATCTCTTTTTCTTTTTTCTGTGACTTCTATTGAAATTGTAAATGTACTGTTTATAATAAAGTAGTTTATAGGTTTGTTCTTCACAATTTGTAGAAAAATCTGAGAAACCAAGATCTGGTTCATCTCCTTGCCAAATCAGAATGATACCTGTCCAGATCATTCCAGGCGATGATGTTAGTTCTGAAGGTGTTCCACGCATCTTGCTTTTAAGAAAGAGTACATAGCCTGGATGTAAGAACAGATGAGTGTGCCGAGTAATTTATCCAGAAAATATCAAGTAGAGCCGAAACGGGACTAATGCAGAGCTTCATTTAAAGCTGAAAGCAAAAACTGCTCCTATATTTCTGCAAAAACAGACAGTTCCTTTTCTGTCTCAAACAACAGAAGAACCAAACTCCACAATGTAGATGTTAAAGTAGGATTCAACTCGAGCTAATGAAACTCTTGTGTCTATATGCAGTAGAGGCTTAAAATACAATGTATCAGCCTGGTTCTGCTCAAAAAACCTTGTTGGTTTGTTGGTAGGATACCCTAAACTGAAAAAAACAGCTAAGACGCCAGATTCAGTATTGCCTTCTGATGGTGGTTCAGCTGCCTCTGTTGTCTCAGGAGCAAGCTGTTGTGAGCAGCACTCACCGCAGTGAGTGGTGGAGAAGGTGGCGCTGCCCCTTGGAGACTGGCAAACCAATGCAGCATGTGGGGTGGGAGACATTTCCTTTACCTTTTTTGGATGTTTGCCTGATGTAACATCTCTCCAGGTCTGCACCAGGTGAGCTTCCCTCTTCACTTAAAGAGCTCATCCACAATTTGAGGATGGGTAATGGTCACAGGGGAGATCACGCTGCACTGCGCAGAAGTTTTAAAACTTGCCTTGACTAATACCCAGGGGTGGATTAAAATCAAATGGGTCATTTCTGCAGGAAAATGGCTTCCTCCTCTGCTTGCTGCCAGAACTTTTCCTTTACAGCCCATCTTCGACCCTATCCCGGCCAAACGCTGTTCTTCCTTGCCCCATCCTGCTCTTCCTATGTCAGGGGTGGTTTCTTATCTCCTTTCATTCTCTTGACAAGCCTGTAGCTTGCTGTTGCCTCTTCTCCCCTAGCTGGCCCAGAGAGAGGCAGTGAATGGGCTCCTCATGCCACAGAAGAGTCACAGGCTATCTGCCAGTCACTCAGGCATACGCTTAATGGGAATGGTGGTCTGGCGGTCGCTTGAAGACCAGGCCACACACAGAGCGATTGGGTAAGGAGAAGGGTCACATGAGAGCCGGTGGCAGCATGTGTTACCATTGATTAATGAACATTTCAGAGTGGAGAGCAAAAGTAATGAAACATGAAATAAGGCTGTTATAAAAAGGTATTGGAGGATTCACTCTGTGGTCATACTTTTGGGCTCTGAATATTACGTTGCTAATAGTTTTGTATTGCTGTTGGCTGGGATACCTCTGCTGGTCCTGGGACCTCTCTAGATGGTATCTGCAAGTCACAGTTTCCTGTGAGTCTATTTTTTTTTCCCTGTGAGACAGCCCTTATTGCCTGTTGGATGTGTTATTACCCAAAGCTGTTCCTCACCTGGTGTGACCAAGCAGAGCTTCACTGACTAAAGAAATGGGCAAAAATGACTTTGTATTGTCTACGGATTGCAGAGAAGGACTTGGTGGTACCGGTGGATGAAAAACTGGACATGAGCCAGCAATGTGCCACCTCGCAGCCCAGAAAGCCAACCCTATCCTGGGCTGCATCCAAAGAAGCGTGGCCAGCAGGTCGAGGGAAGTGATTCTGCCCCTCTGCTCTGGTGAGACCCCACCTGGAGTACTGCGTCCAGCTCTGGGGTCCTCAGCACAGGAAAGACATGGATCTCTTGGAGTGGGTCCAGAGGAGGGCCACAAACATGGTCAGAGAGATGGGACACCTCTCCTATGAGGACAGGCTGAGAGAGTTGGGATTGTTCAGCCTGGAGAAGAGAAGGCTCTGGGGAGACCCGATTGTGGCCTTTCAGTACTTAAAGGGGGCTTATAAGAAAGATGGGGACAGACTTTTTAGCAGGGCCTGTAGCATTAGGACAAGGAGTAATGGTTTTAAACTAAAAGAGGGTAGATTCAGACTGGATATAAGGAAGAAATTTTTTATAATAAGGGTAGTGAAACACTGGAACAGATTGCCCAGAGAGGTGGTAGATGCCTCATCCTTGGAAACATTCAAGGTCAGGTTGGAGGGGGCTCTGAGCAACCTGATCGAGTTGTAGATGTCCCTGCCAATTGCAGGGGGGATGGACTAGATGACCTTTAAAGGTCCCTTCCAACCCAAACCATTCTATGATGCTATGATTCTATGATTCTATGGATCTGGCACATTTATGCATGCATTCACTTTTCACCTCTGGACTAACATTAATCCAGAAATCACAGTTAGTAGTATGGAAAACCCTTATAGGAGTGGTCTTGTATTACTGCACTATTAATCTTCAGGTGACCATTGACGGCACTGAACAGGGTCTTGTTGTGTAAGCCCCCCTTTTAGCCACCTCTGGAGGGTGATCCATCCCACTCTATGCTAGAGTTGGGCCTCAGCTGTGTAAAGGCAGGCATGAACATTCGGGTCTGTGTCTGATCTACTTACCTTTTATGGTCAATGGAGAGAAACAGGCACTTCTAGGTCATGATTCATCTTGTCCAAATGTAGGCATCAAGAATAATTAGGTGAATCACACTCTAAAACTGCTTATTTCTCTCCACTATGTGGGAAATTATAAGAGGAGGACCAGGTGATTAGCTCATATGTATACACCTACCCTGTCAATGTCTCCAGGGAGGTGAGATGAACCTCCTACAGGTCTAAGACAGGTGTGATGAATTGCCCTTTGGAGGGTCTTACCTCTCTCCATTGCTTAGAAAACAAGTCAAAGGCAGCCACCTAGGCGAGACACTTAACTTCTAAGTTACTAAAATTAAATTAAATTATTCCCACCCTGAATCTATATCTGCCACTAATAAGCAACTATTTTTTTCTGGAACTGTTGACCATTCTCCAAAAGAGGTATCAAGGATTCAGGAAGCAAATGCAGAGAAATTTCTGAGAAGTTTCACATTTAATCTTTTAGTATTTTATTTAAAGCTTTTTATTTAAAATTATAAGTTTTCTCCTTTGATGATCAATTTGTAACTCCAAAACACAGAAAAGATTAACTCTCCTTTGGCATTGGCAGGGTTAACCTTGGTATTCTGATGGCAGGGAGGTTGCACCTGGCTGGTTGAGGGCACATATGGACCCTTCCTCCATAACTCTTTTATGGCATCAATCTTGTCTACTTCAAGTTCTTGTTTGTCCGAAACTTGAGGAGCAAAAGGATCGCATTCTGGAAGTTGTCTCCTGTCACTACATAGAGGAGTAAGTTTCCAAAAGTATTTAACGCTGCTAAAGGTTTAGCTATAATAAACATTAAAAGGATCGTGTTCTTCAAGTGGCAGCTAACCAGTCGCACTCGGAGCTCCAGCAGAATCCCTCGAAAGATGTGGAAGGGGAGGAAACACACGTAGAAGACGACCAAGAGGACGACAGCAAGTCTGCGAGCCTTTTGTTTGTAGCAAGCCTGCGTGTGGGACCCAGTAGCCAAGGTGTAAATAATAAGTACGTAGCACAGAGTCACCGTCATCAAGGGCAAGAAGAATGCAAACATCGTCAGCAGCCAGTTATACCACCGACTAGTGTCAAGGTCCTCAGCAGCAGCCAGGTCCGGGCAGATTGTCCTGTTCTGTGTATGCCTCGTGGTAATCAAGATGCCTAAGGGGCTGATGGCCACCAGGGAAATTATCCAAACTATTACACAAGTCACCACTGCCCATCTCCGTTTTTGAACAAAAAAGCATTTAATTGGGTGGACAACTACAAAAAAGCGGAAGATGCTGAAACAGCTAAGGAAGATAATACCACTGTACATGTTGAAGTAGAAACAAAAGTGAATAAACTTGCACATGAAGTCTCCAAAAATCCAGTTATTTCCGTTAGCAGAGTAGTGTATAAAGAAAGGAAGTGTAGCTATATATAACAGGTCAGTGATAGCCAGGTTTAACATAATGATGGTGCTGCTTTTCCAGGGCCTCATCTTGACAAAGTAAACAAAAATTGTCATGATGTTCCCTGGGAAGCACACCAGGACGATTAGGCCGTAAAGGACGGAGAGATAGGATTTCACCTGTAAGAAATCTTCATCCTTGCAGCTTGTCAACAGAGCTGCGTGGCCTGGCAGAGCAGTAAAATTGCCGGTGTGTTCAGATGCCATGTTTGCAGAAATCTTCTTAAAGCTTTACAAAAATCAGATATTTAGTTTTAGTTGATTTGTTGGGACAAATGCATTCAGTTAAATCTTTTGTCGTTGGAGCAAATGTCATATGCTTGACAAGGAATAGTAGAGGGAGGGAATGGGGATTTGCTAACATACCCAGCTCTGACCTAGATAACCCCACTCAAATGTTTAATTTCATCCTTCCCTCTCCTTTATGTTTAATTTTGATAATGATTAATTTTACTCTTGCTTTATTTAACCTCCTACGTGGAAAAAGACACTTAGTGCTTATCTGCAAACCTTCAGTAGTAGGAAGAACACATTTAGAGAACTAGAGAGAGTTTGGGCTTACATTTTGCAAAACTGTGAATTAGTCTTAGCCTTTCAGAAAGTAGAACTGTACCCATATCTTATCTTCATTAATCTGAGCTAATCAGTGTTTTGTGCTCATGAAACCAGAGATGCTGTTCTGGTTTCATGAAAAACCAAAAGATGTTAGGTTCAGATACAGACCTCAGGACCTGATGCTCCCATAATCTGACAATCCTAGCTTGTTCCCTGAATATGATGTTATTGTCTTGTAGTCACCAAAGTATAAAACTTGTATGAATGCTTAATTTTTTAAAAAAATCAAGTTTCATAGTGGCGTAAAATGGATTTAAAGGATTAAAGACTGTTTCTCAAAGCACAGAGGGAAGGTGGAAAGCACAGATATTGAGTGAAGGCACTGATCTTGCTTCCCATTTTGTGCGAATTGGAACTAGATAGACTTGTCTCTGAAAAGGTTTCTTGTCTGCCACGGCCAATTCAGATCTCTCCACAGTGAGTTCAGGATATAACCTTTCTTGGTCGTGTTTTAACCTGAAAGAATGGTAACCAAGGATGAAAATCATCTCATCTAACTTCAGACATCAAAAAGTTAGATGCTTAAAGTGGAACCAGTCATCCTAAGCCCCCCTTTATCATCAAGGGAGAGATGTAGGTTCCTCCAGGACCTAATATATCTTCCTAGAAGAGAGGTTTTTAAGATAAATGATTTACTCTTTTGTCATATCTATTTCTTTCCATTGATGACAAAGGCAGCCCAAGGTGACTGGTTCAGACCTGCATGTCTAACCTTTAGATGTCTCAAGTGAGGCAAGAGGCATGCCACTGTGGCTCTTCAGCATCTCAGGTGAGCACCACTCCTCCAGATCCTAACCTAGTATGTCTGAGAAAATATTTTAAAGTGACTTTATAAAGTGCTAGACGGGGTACTGACATGCCCAAATTCCTCTTTGTTGTCCCAGAAACACAGTCTTTAAAGTAAACCCATGTTAACTTGAACATCCAGGATGAAGTAATTGCATTTAAAAAAAAAAAAAAAAAGAAAGAAAGAAAGAAGACAGACGCGTACCTTATTGTAGTCCTGGAAATCTAGTGTATAGCATTAGTTTTTGATGTGACTCACTTAACAGCATTTAGCATGTTACCTGTATGTATGTTTCTGCATTATCCCAATGACTGGTAGAACATGACAAATTTTCTCTGACAAAGCCAGTCATTAAAGCTGGGACACAACAGGAATTATTTGATCATACCCAGTCAGAAAGATGGGTATCACTTTGTTACTCAGGAGCACTTCAGAGAGAAATTTGAACAGTCTCCCCATAATTTAGTTAAAATGCTAATGCTTTTCAACATGAATGTTAGCTCTGGTATAGCAGCTTTGCAGTCAAAGATGCATTAGGTAAAGGCCATGAAGCTTGTTTTAAACAAATCCAGATTTACATTCAGACAAAAGCTAGGGATATACATGTTTTCTCTCTTTTCTGCTGCTTGGTGATACCACTGTCACCCACACTTATGCCTCTCACTGGTATATTTCAAGTGAAGTTAGACAAAATTTTCTAGAATATTTGATTCATCCCCAGTTTAGCTTTCCTGCACTGCTGATCAGTTCTTCACTGCAATCTTGAACCCTCCAAATTGAAAATGGAGAAATATTGCTTACCTGAAAACTTTCAATCCTGCTTCTCCCTTTGATATTGCTTTGAGCAAAAAGCACTACAAATGAAATGTATTTATGTCTTCCTTACAGTGAAGCAGGTTTTAGTACGGCTTTGCAACCATATACATTCACTCCTTGGCAGACTGAGAGTCCATGTGGCCGTAAATTAGGAGAATGGTAGGAAACCTCAGTTACTGGCTCAGGTATCAGCTTTTAGACCTGGGTGGCTGCATGAGATCTCTTTTGCTCTCTGTCATTCATGCTGTCTTGCCTTCAGTGGGCAGATCATGCTTTGCTGGCAGCAGTTCTGCATGCTGAGGTAGACCTGTGGTATTCAAATAGCAGCAGATCACATTTAAATTAGTGTGTAAGTGTGCATGCATGTGTTTAGAAAAGAGATAATTAAATTTATTCTCCGTTTCCTGTGAAGTGAAACCTGATCACCAAAGTGAATAAGGCCTGTTGCCATTTCAAGGTCAGGTGAAAAATGTAATGACATACTGTCTTCATTAAAAACAAATTTCTAAAAAAGTACAGTTTTCATCTCATGTAAGAAATGAAGGTTTCTTTCGGCATGATGTGCTTTTCAGGAACCGTGGCAAACTTTCTGCTTATTTTTGGTGAATAAAATATCTACAATTAGCGTTGGCTGGTTATTACTGGGGTAGCTGAAGTTACTAACTTGTTTTCTTTTGAGTTTTTGCTTTCGGGCTTCATGAATCACCAAGCTGCAATTTTCCATGCTTCTTGAACCAAAAGACCGTTCTTGAATAAAAATCTCATTATCATCCTTAGCTCGAGGAATAAGATCAAAAGAGATTATTATTTAAAAAGAAAAAAAAGTCATAGTATCTTGAATTTTGAAACCGCAGGCTTCAATCCCTGAGCTTTCAGCCTGGTCCATGCAAAGAGGCCCCAGCTGCCCAGCATGGCCGGCAGCCTTTTGGCCTTGGTTACATTTTATAGGTCCTATTCGCTGATGAGGCTTATGATCTGGCATTAAACGAGCAAGCTTTCGTTTCTGAACATTATGTATGTTAGTGTAGTTACTGAGAACCACACAGATAAGAATAATTTTAGGAGGACTGTCTTGGCTCTCCTTGACTGCCTGTACCGTAGGCATGAGTTGGGAGAAGGCTATCCGTTTTGTTAATCATACTGCAGGGAAAGAGTGGTAATGGTGACAATCAAGACTGGGGCAGCAGTAATGTCTGACAACTAGAACATTATCTATCTGTTACCATTAGGGAAAGGGCATCATCTCTGTTCTCATCTGACCAAGCCTTTCTGTAGATCAATGCTCAGAGCACTTTTAAAAAATGTCCGAAGTTTCTCAATAATTGTAAAATACACTGTCGTGTACCAGCTCAGGGATCAGCAACTGTTTAAATAGCTATTACCCTGTTCCTAGACACTGCATGTGTCATTAGAAACCATTTGTATGAGGCTGTAGTGTTATAAGCACAGGGGGAGCTAATTATAGTTAGGGATCATTTAATGCATTCACTACTTAATACATTATACCCCTGAGCAATAGAAAACCTGTGCAGCAGTGGCTGGTATTTATCCTTCCTTGGCAGTGGCAGTGCCTTATCTGAAGCAGAAATGGGCTTTCCCAGCACCATGGCTCAGAACTACCCAGGATTTGGGGCACTGGGGTCTCAAGCAGGCACTGGGGTGACCTCTGAGTATCTGACTCTGGGCAGGAAAAGAAAACAAAACCCCCATTTTCAGATCAATTTCAAGAAAGGGGAACTACTAGAAGGTCATTCATGCAGAGCTGCTCTGCATGGAGACTGAGCTGTGGTCCTTAGCTTACCCAAATCTTGTCTCATCAGCAGCTGTAGAGACCACATGGCTCCTGCCTCCCCCCAGCCTCCCTGCACCCTTCACCAGGGTTTCAGCAACTCCTCATTGCACATGGCCCTTCGGAAACATCAGTGTCGATTGCAGCCATGCGACTGGCCCAGGAACTCACGTCAGGCACTTGGGAAATTATGGATAAACTAACAAAGGTCACTTGTGAATATCTGCTTTAAATTGCTTGCCTGGCATCGTGTAGGATCTCTGCGAATAAAGGCTGATCCTGCAGTGTGACTTTCAACTCTTCAATCTGTGGGCCTTTTCTCTTTACCAGTAGTTTCTTGACCTCACGTCCATGGACCTTTTAAGTCTGCCCATAGGTAAACCAATCTGATCCTCACCAAAACCATGGCCCTTTTTGTGCTTTAAGTTTATCCTCACCCTGCTCCCCACTACAAGCATTGGAGGGAAATCAAAATACCCTGTAGTTTCACAGTTGGCTTAAGTGACTAATTGCAGGCTGCTGTCAAAAGAGTTGGCAGCACCACCTCCCTTCTCTCACCCTAAGCCACAGGTTTTCAACAGTCCAGTGCTTGTGCAATCATGGGATGAGTCAGATAAGTGAGCTGACTGAAAACAAACCAGTTTTCTTACTCTCGGGTTAGCTTTCCGGCAGTTTGGTGAGGGGCTGCGGCTCCTCTCAGGGATGTGCGGGCTCCAGGGCTTACGGGAAGCAGTGAGAGGGACTGACCAGGGGCAAGAGGAGGACAGCGGAGGCAGACTGTCTTGTGTGGAGTGGTGTTTCTCTCACTGGTACCAGCAACCGGCCATCCTCAGCTGAAGCTAGTCTCCAGCAGCGCTCCCCCGGGAGACAGCACTCATCTCTTGTTTCAACAGTCTTCCAGGCAGGCTGGATTGATTTGTTAGATGGGCTGCCATTTTCCCTAATTTGATGAGTATTGATAAGAATTGCAAAGACCAGTAATCCAACAGCAAAAAGCTAGCTATTTGCACCTTTTCTGAAACAACCATTATAAAATCCTACAGAGTTAATGTGTGTGTATAAATGTTGCTCTTTTAGTTACTGTATAGAAGGGAAACTAGAATGATTTGGTGGCAGGATTATGAATTAAATACTTCCTCTTAAAACTTTATACCGTAGGCTGGGTCAGCTATCACAGAGCGCATGATGTAAATAGGATTATCTTTTCATATTGTATTTTTCCTTCTGTGATGGCAGGGTGAACAGGATGCACAGGATGACAGATGAGTTTGCACACTTGGAGCACACAATCTGTCTAAAATCCAGAAGTGGAGAACAGAAGTCCAATGCTTTTGTTTTGCTTTGGTCTGTTAAATCACATGTGGCTGGTTGCAAACAATGTCTCTTTCCTCCGAATGGGCTGGCCATTAGCTTTTGCGGGCATTGGGGCGGAAGAGGTTGTAGCAGGGCTTTTTGTGGTGTCTCAGCATCACCGCTGAACTTGACTGTAATTGGGACTCACGGGCATGAGGGTCCACAAGTTGCTCCTCCAGCGCAGGGGCTGTTCTCATCTCATAAAACCTGATCTAAAATCCATGGGCATGAGTGGAAGACTCCTTTCAGAGTCAGACTTTCGGACATGACAGCACCCGGTGTGGCACAGTAGAAATGGCAAGGAAAGCTCTGACTAATAACTATGTAGGAAAATAAGCAGATCGTTGTGTAAGGGCTAGGCTTCAAGTGTTAAGAGCTTTCATTATACGTTTTACTTTTGGTTCAGCAAACATATAATCTTTCCATGGGTTATTTCCCTTAGCAGTCATACATTTGTTTGGCTGATCTTACTCTGTGTGTGATTGAATACCTAATTACAGTTGTTATCAGACCACCGTCGGGAGATGCTCAGTTCTGTTGTGAATGATATCGTGCGTCTTCATCACGTAGGAAAATCAGCTTCAGCTCTCCCTTCGTATTTCTCCCCTGAGACAGACTGGTAAGGGCAGCATTTTTTTAATCCCTAAATGCACAGTAACTCTAAATTAATCACAGTTAAATGATGCCATCCAATTATGTAGGTAATAGAGACTGTTAATGAAAACTTCTGGAAGGGAATATTTTACCTTAGGAAAATTGCATATATAATCTGGAATATAAGCAGTGCTGCTGCCACAACAGCTGAGCAGAAGTAGTTCAATACAGTTCCAAAAATAGCCTGTATGGATCTGAGGCACTATTTTATGGCTAATATTAGTCCTTGAAGTGAATTGGTGCTCATCGACTACAGGGCATAGAAGATAAAATCTACTGCAGCCCTTAGATGAGCGCTGAACTTTCAGAAGGCGAGTTGCCCCATGGGGAGCGGGGAGAGGAAAGACAATGGGGCAATTTGCCTGCTCAAAGCCAGTATGTGCTCAGGTATCTTGGTACAGCACAGAAAAGACCATAAACCGGTGAATAAAAAAACGCCACAGGAGCACCCAGCTATGAAGTGGCCTTAAACACAGCAGCTGCGCCAGTTAACGTTTTCCCAGCAGACACTAAAAGCCAAACTAAACTCATCGGAGATGTGACAACAGTTGTAATTGTTCTAGGTAATGGGGCATTTCCTGAAAATGACCCAGCTTAGTCGGTCTGAAAACAGAGGACCGATTTGCCGCCTTGTTATTTTGGGTTTTTTTCAATTCCAAGACAAAGCAGCCTCTAAACTCTTGTGAGATGAGATGTACATCCTTGGCTTCCAGTTATGTGTCAGTACAGGATTCAGCAAAGGGTGCTGTTAATGTGGCCTCCAGCGTACAAGCAAGTTTTCAGTCATTGAAGATACATGCTGTTGTGGTGCCGTTGCTCTTGTAATTTGTTTGCAGGGTGCTACGGCACGTGAAGGAAAGTCTGCCCTTTGTCTTAGGCCACTCTAATAAAGCTTTGTCTTCAGAAAGTGACTCGTACCGTCACAGCCCTCTACACATGAATTTAATATACACAGACAAAGATAAGACTTTCTATTAGCCAGTTACCATTCCCTCAGCTAACATGAGCCCTTAGCTAATGCCTGGCTCTTGGCAGAAGGACCCTGGGTCGCTTCGTTACGGCGCTGGTCTCCCTCTGGGCCCAGCTCCCACCTGCCAAAATTCCTCCCATGCTTTGGAAATGAGCCTTTCCCAGCGCGACTGGTGCCAAGAGGAGCACAAGGAGGACAAGGAAGGGAGCTCGGCCACGTAGGATACACTTCATATTTTAAAAGCATCATTTCCCTCCCAAGCTTACCTCTTTTCATTCTTTTCTTTACACAATCACTGAAGTTATAAACCGGTAAATTAGTTGTTTGCATTACTAGTGCTTCTTTCCAATAAGGTAAGGTAATTATCAGGTAGAATTTTACTATCGTGAAGCAATAAGCAGAAATAATTCCCAGTCAAAGTGAAATTAGGAGGTTGCTTGACCACAGAGACAAAATAGACAGAACTAGAAACCCACAAGGAAATGATCCACAAATCATCACTTGAGTGTGGAGTCAAAGGTCTCGTATTTTTCAGAATAACCTCCCTTGCTTTCCGGGAGAGAGCTGTGCAAACAGGGAAGGCATGCAGGCTCCTTGTCCCAAAGCCTTCCCATTGCATCCCTTCTGGTAGAGAAACCTCTCTACCAGCATGGGAGTGTGAAGGCAGCTCCCTCTGCTCCCCTGCTTGCCCGGGTTGCTCTGCCGGCCTCACCCCCAGAGTCATGCAGCTTCCCGGCCTTTGAAAGAATCTTGTCCTCTTTAAATGATGCTTAAATGCTAAGTATTATTATCCCCAGGCAATTGAATGGCTCTCCAACTATTCAGATTGGATGGAAGCGTGGGCTGTTGAAATAGGCTTGAAAGAGATAATTCATGCAAGCTGAGCCTGTGGAATTCATATTTTCATTTTTTTTAAATCTAACCTTTTTCCTCCGGCTATTTTGTGCTCATCTAAATCAAATATAAGAAAGAGAGGTGCTCTTCTCTGCAGAGGCTTTCTCTTGCTTTACCTTTCTATGCTACCTTTCACCAAGAGCTTCAAGGCCACTCCTGGGCTTTGGTCAGATGTTCTCCCTCTGAGCTTTGCAGGATTTGAACTACCGCAGCATCATGCTTACTCGCCATGCTTGGGTCAGCTGGGGATCTCTGCTGTGAATGTCATTATGCCATTCTGAAGACACAGCAGTGGACTGACTGCATTGGTTTATATAGGCCAAACGCAAAAAATGTAGAGCACTGGAAAATCAGTCACATCATTCAGAAAGTAATGTTTTGCCACCATCTGCAGTGGAACTGGTTCCTGCTGGAGCAGTATCTTCAAAGAGAAATACCTAGCAAAGCAAGAGATGAGGGTGTGCATTTCACTCTCTCTACCCAAGCAGAGAGTCAGCAGAAAGCAGTTAACCTGGCTACCTTCACAAGCAAATGCTCTGTAAACCCAGTGGTACAGAATAATGATGCAGTGTATTTTTGTCATTGCTCTCAGAGCTGGCACTGCCTATTCTAAACACTGTGACAGTATCTATTAAAGTTTGCAATAGTAGGGAGATGGAAGAAACCACATCACCATGGGACATAAGATTACACTTCTCAAGAAAAGTGAGAAAATGAAAGAGAATTAGAAGTAGCTCTATGCACTGGACCCTGGCTTTTTGGTTTCTCAAAAGGGATTGTTTGATAGTTTGTGATAAACTGAAATGATACAATGTGTTGAAGGAGATAAAAAATACAATGCCCAGCGTGGTTACACTGTTTGGGGTCAGGCCTGGTCTGGTATTTTAGCCATTATGCTGCATTTTGCCAACATACAAATCTCCTGCTGCATATTGGTGTGATTGATGGCCTGCTGGAACCTGAGAAGGGAGTTGCTAACCAGGCTTTTGCATCAGATTTCGCACATCATATTCAAGGGAGGTGTAAACTGGTGCATCGCCACTGGCTTTGGAGCCAAGTTAATTCACCCCAGCAGAGTATTTAATCCATTGGCTTTCCAGGCACAGTCACTGCAAGGAGCTGGGCGCAGATATCTCCCCTCTCTGAGGGATTATCTTGGTGTGCGCAGCGAGATGCCTGCCTTTCCTGAAATCCTCTGTCCTGATTCAAAGGGGGTTTGCCCACAGCATTGCAGGAGGTGGGGTAGAAGGAAACTCCTCAGGCCATGCTGTCCATCTGCTGCCCCAGACAGGGTCATATCCTTGGCAATCCCAGCAGATGCATTTCCAACCTCTTCTAAAATCTTCTCTCTACCAAACTACTCCTCTGCTTCTCTGTGCCCACAGGACATGTTGTCTCATGTCCAACATCTTCCCAATCTAGTCCTAGCTGGGGGCATTCTGCTTTCTGGATACAGGTCACATGTGTGAAGATCACCATCATCTTTCCTTCAGTGGTGCTTCTTCTAAATTGAACAACGCTCAGCCCCATAAACTTTTCTTTTTTGGTTTTGTTTTATTGAATCTCAGTTCTGCTCCCTGTCCAGCAGGTCCCCATCCTTCTTGAAGTGCAGTGTCAGACCAGACATGCCACCCCAGGAGACGTGTTACCAAAGCAAAAGAGTTACTCATCCTGCCTGGCAGACTGTGCTCTTATTTCTATGTCCCATTCTGCTGTTTGCCCTTTTCACAACAGCACAACATATTTGACTGATGTTGAGCTTGTGACCTGCGTAGGCCTTCGATTCTTTACTGTGGTACTGTTGCCTAAGCAGGTAGTCTAGATATGTGTAGTTTTGATTATTTTCCTGCAAACATAAATTTTGCATTTCTCCTCCTTGTATTGCATCCTGGTTTTTTTCAGACCATTTCTCCAATTTCTGTAAATTGCTTTGAATCTAATGCTGTCCGCCAGCATGCTGGCAGTCCCCTGACTTGTCATCTGCATGCTTAAAGGGTATACTTTCTACTCCATTGCCCAAATCACTAGTGAATATAATAAGGGTGAGCTCACTGCATAATCTGGACTTGGATGGAAAATGTTGTCATGCTAAACATCCTAGAGCTGGGCCTTGTACTTCTCTCCTAGAAACTCCCATCAGTATTATCTGTGCCTGGAGCAGCAGCTCAGCAACAGGTCCCAGCAGCACGGGCTTTTGTGCAGAATTGGAGAAAAGAAGCAAAATATCAAGTTTTGTGTCTCTTGTGTCCCCCTCCCAGAGCATTTCAGAGAGAAACCTGCTCCATCCCAAGAAAGGAGCTGGACGATGCTGGATCATCCCAATGGACGATGCAGCAGACCTTTCCATCCCACCATCACTGGCTCTCCTGTTCTCCATCTGGGACCGCTTGGCTAGCTAGGTAGCTAGCCTAGAAGCTGCCTACATGGTTTCTATCAACAGGTTTGATTGATAGTTTCAAGACATTCACATGAAGCATTTTGAGTCCGTTGATTCAGCAGTTTGCAGGGGAAAAGCATTCAGTCAGAAGTTTTTTGATTAGCTGAAATCAGCATGTTTGATTTCTTCCCAAATAAACTGGGTACAGAAAAGTCAGCCCTAATTCAGGGAGCAAATGGATCTCTCTTATCTTGGGCAGGGCAATTTTTCCTAATTCTCTCCCTCAATGGTTGGTGTACGCAGATAACCCTCAGCACTAACATGGCAGCAGCTGGATTGGCCTGAAGTTTCCAGGATAGCAAGGGTGAATTGCTGATCTCTGCTAAGTGGCAGTAAAGTATTGTGTTGCCTCTGTGTGCCAGGGTGGAAGACAATCATAGAATCATTTAGGGTGTAAAAGATCCTTAAGATCTTTGAGTCCAACTGTTAACCACCACTGCCATGTCCGCCACTAAATCATGTCCCTAAGTGCCACATCTACACGTCTTTTAAACACCACCAGAGATGGGGACTCAACCACTTCCCTGGGCAGCCTGTTCCAATGCTCGACCACCCTTTCGGTGAAGAACTTTTTCCTAACATCTAACCTAAACTTCCCCTGGCGCAGCTTGAGGCCGTTTCATCTCGTCCTATCACTTGTTACTTGGGAGAAGAGACTGACTCCCACCTCACTACAACCTCCTTTCAGGTAGTTGTACAGAGCAATAAGGTCTCCCCTCAGCCTCCTCGTCTCCAAACTAAACAACCTCAGCTCCCTCAGCCTCTCCTCATAAGACTTGTGCTCTAGAGCCTTCACCAACTTCGCTGCCCTTCTCTGGACAAGCTCTAGTACCTTGATGTCCTTCTTGTAGTGAGGGGCCCAACACTGAACACAGGACTCGAGGTGCGGCCTCACCAGTGCCAAGTACAGGGGCACTATCACCTCCCTGGTCCTGCTGGCCACACTATTCCTGATACAAGCCAGGATGCCATTGGCCCTCTTGGCCACCTGAGCACACTGCTGGCTCATGTTCAGGCGGCTATCAACCAGCACTCCCAGGTCCTTTTCCGCCAGACAGCTCTCCAGCCACTCCTCCCCCAGTCTGTAGCGTTGCATGGGGTGGTTGTGACCCAAGTGCAGGACCTGGCACTTGGCCTTGTTGAACCTCATACAGTTGGCCCTGGCCCATCGATCCAGCCTGTCCAGGTCCCTCTGTAGGGCCTTCCTACCCTCCAGCAGATCAACACTTCCACCCAACTTGGTGTCATCTGCAAACTTAGTGAGGGTGCACTCAATCCCCTCATCCAGATCATTGATAAAGATATTAAACAGGACCAGCCCCAATACTGAGCCCTGGGGAACACCCCTTGTGACTGGCTGCCAACTGGATTTAACTCCATTCACCACCACTCTTTGGGCCTAGCCATCCAGCCAGTTTTTAACCCAGCGCAGAGGACGCCCATCCAAGCTGTGTGCAGCCACTTTCTCCAGGAGAATGCTGTGGGAGACAGTGTCAAAGGCCTTACTAAAGTCCAGGTAGACAACATCCACAGCCTTTCCCTCATCCACTAAGTGGGTCACCTTGTCATAGAAGGAGATCAGATTAGTCAAGCAGGACCTGCCTTTCATAAACCCATGCTGCCTGGGTCTGATTGCCTGGTTGTCCTGTACGTGCCATGTGATGGCACTCAAGATGACCTTCCCTGGCACCGAGGTCAGACTGACAGGCCTGTAGTTCCCTGGATCCTCCTTCCGGCCCTTCTTGTAGATGGGCATCACACTGCTAACCTCCAGTCAACTGGGACCTCCCTGGTTAGCCAGGACTGCTGATAAAGGATGGAAAGTGGCTTGGTGAGCACTTCTGCCAGCTCCCTCAGTACCCTTGGGTGGATCCCATCTGGCCTCACAGACTTGTGTGTGTCTATGTGGTGTAGCAGGTCGCTAACCATTTCCCCTTGGATTATGGGGGCTTTGTTCTGCTCCCTGTCCCAGTCTTCCAGCTCAGGGGCTGGGTACTCTGAGAAAAACTGGTCTTACTATTAAAGACTGAGGCAAAGGCGGCATTAAGTACCTCTGCCTTTTCCTCATCCTTTTCACTATGTTTCCTCCCACATCCAACAAAGGATGGAGATTCTCCTTAGCCCTTCTCTTGTTGTTAATGTATTTACAGAAACATTTTTATTGTCTTTTACGGTAGTAGCCAGATTAAGTTCTAGTTGGGCTTTGGCCCTTCTAATTTTCTCCCTGCATAACCTCATGACATCCCTGCAGTCCTCCTGAGTTGCCTGCCCCTACTTCCAAAAATCAAAAACTCTCCTTTTTTTCCTCTGTTCCAGCCAAAGCTCTCTGTTCAGCCAGGCTGGTCTTCTCCCCTGCCTGCTCGTCTTTCAGCACACGGGGACGGCCTGCTCCTGCGCCTTTGAGACTTCCTTCTTGAATAACGTCCAGCCTTCCTGGACTCCTTTGCCCTTCAGGACTGCCTCCCAAGGGACTCTGTCTATCAGTTTCCTAAACAGGCCAAAGTCTGCCCTCTGGAAGTCCAAGGTAGCAGTTCTGCTGACCCCCCCTCCTTACTTCTCCAAGAATTGAAAACACTATCAATAAATCATCTACCAGAGAGGTCTGTGCAAGCAATAGAAAGAGGGGTTCAGCAGTGATATAGTTTATTCTTTCTTTGAAGACCTGGTTCAGAAGCTGCTTAGTGTGGCATTTCACCCTCCGGTATCTCTATCTCATCTACCCAGGAGTAGAAAGGTTTAGCATGGAAACTCGTGTTGATGAGATGATTCATTTCATGGAGCCCAGAAAGACAGCAACAAGGAGGACTTACTGTACAGCTGAAGCCAGGTGTGTGGTTTAAGTTTGTTAAACAATGGAACAGCCTTCAATTTCTCCAAAGGTCTCAAAAGTGAATAGGTAAGAGGGTCCCAGAATAAAGGTCACCTCTTGATATTTCAATATCTTTAATTCATGCAAGAAAAGGAAATTTTGTACAAAATTTAACATCAACCGCCCCCTTGAGGCAACTACTTGGTGAAAGAGCACAGCTGCCAAGATCCATCTGTTCCTTACCAAATTCAGCTTCTTGACTCCCTGCAAGAGAGGTTTTTCTACTTTTCATCTGCTATCACGGACTTTTGTATAACGATAATCCTTTCTTCAATAAAATATTACTTTTTTTTTCAGAGTGCTGAAGACAGGAGATTTTTGCATGAGATCTACATCACTTGAAGCAGTTCTCCCAGTTATCATGGCAAGGACAGGTGGTAGAGGTATTGATATCCACAGGGTAGAGAAATGTGATCTCTTGAAATAGTCTAGTAGACACCAAATGCAGCCCTGCACCAAATTCCAGATACCTCTCCTTAACCCATGCCAGCATCCAGCAGACCTATCATTCACACCTTACAGTACAAGTCAGATAGAGAATATATAATTTAACCTCATTTGGCATGGCCGTATTTCAGGATTAATGCTTCTTCCTTTGCTCCCAATATTGTGCTGTGAAAATCTCTTTGCAATGGATTCACATGCCTTAATTCAGTGAAAACACATGCTGCTGCCTGAAGGGCTCCTCTCTTTGGCTCATTAGGGCCACAAATGTAATCCTTCTCCAGGCACAACTCCTATTCAGCCTTTGATGTGACAATTGTGGAGACTACTGCCTGTAGTGCCATGTCTCATCCAGTTTCATCAGCTCACTTTGGAGAGAGAGTTGTTGCCACCCACAAGACTATGTGGGACCAGCAGATGGGACCCATCCAGAACAGAGGGACAACGTTTCCTTTCAAAAACCCACATCTGTTTAGGGGGGAGATGAGATAGCGCAGTGCTTGTGGTAGCAAACATTGCCATGCATGTCTTCCAAAGTACAGTTAATTCAGCCTTTAATTATCCTAGCTGTGGGAGGTGTCCCAGCTGCAGGAACGCCTCTGAGAGCTCCGCTTCTTTGATGGGCCTTTTTTGGTTCTTACCTCTGGCAGCATGAACAAGTTAAATTTAAGAAGATTGAATCAAATCCTTGCTTAGCATTCAAAAATGGCATTCAGCTCGCATAGGTGGTGCTTCTGGGTCTTAGGCCATCTTTGTAGATCTGGGAGTAAATCAGAAAATAAACTCTGAATTGCTTTGGCTTCCCTAGCATTGAGCTTGTTGAATCAGTGTGAAAGCCTGCTTTGGAGAATTAGGATGTGTGGTGAGAAAAATCTTTTCCCTGTGCCCTTATCTGCAATGCAGGTTGCTCCCTGAGACAGTCAGGCTCACTTGGAGACGGATCTGCTCTTTTGGGGACAGCAGGAAGAAGAAGACATGTTGATACATATAGCCATACTTTCCACACCTGCAGCAAGGCTCAGAGAAACCTGTCTGCATTTCAGCAGTGCAGAAATGTGTGAGGAAAAAATGCAAGCCATTATTTCCTGCAATAGTAGAGCGGTCAATAATAAAAGAGGGAAATAAATCCACAATTTGATGTTTCTGGCCAGGCAGTCAGGAGGGGGTGAATTCACTGTTGCCTCGAACTGGATAAACTCTAATTCCCTATATTTATCTTTTCTAAATGTTTGACATACTTAATTGGCTCCTGTCACTGTTTGTAAGATAACATCCATAGGGGCAAGATCAGCTGTATTTGATTTATGATTTACATATTTTTAACCACATAGCCACTCTAGCTGTATTTGATTTAAAAGTATAAACCAGAGATTGTGTTTCTTTAGAGAAAGTTGGAACAATGCTCCCACCTTGCTCTTGCAGATGGTATGAACATCATTTAGTTCTTCCTTTTCCTACTCTCTGCTGCTTCTCCAGCCCAGGCCTCCTTTTCCAAAATAGACACTGTTTTCCCGCATACTTAGGCTTTTCCAGAGTGATCCTTTTCATGGAAGAGTTTTGTCTACCCTCTAGTGGGAATCTGAATTACAGCACCTGCAGAGCCCAGCTGCGGGAGTACGGGAGGCTGGAGCCCCTTGGGCACAGCCTGGAATTATTGCAGGACCAACCTGCATGGTGTTTCCAGCAAACATGACGCCCCATTGCTGTTCTTCCCCTCCCTCAGTGAGATTCAGGTTTGCATTTTGAGGAAAAAAGGACGGGGGCTATGTTTGCTAGGATTTTTTTCCTGGTAGAGGGACAGATTTAGATTTTCACTGGTGTTTGTCAGGCAAATATTTAGCTCTGGTAAGTAAGTATATCTGTATTAATCACATCGAATAGAAGTGAGGATGGAAATTTAGAAGATGTATGAAAAATCTGCATCTTAACTCCATTTTCCCTTCTGCCAGCAGAAGAATAGCACTGACATCCATACCTGAAGGCAGAACATGGGCCGCTGGATCTCAGCTAGGGTGTGCTGGGAAGGGGCTGGGCCCAGCTCTGAGGCGTGTTAGCTGAACCCCTGTGCTCTCCCAGCGGCGGCATATGTACGTGGTGAGTAGTGGTAACCTGCCCCTTGGGTGAAGGCAGCTCACTGGTCATGCAACCTATTTCTGACCTTTGCACGCCATGGAGAGCAACTCACCAATCTGTGGTGCACATGTTTCAGCCCGAAAGGTTTCCCTATATGCTGCTAATATTTTGTGTTAACCTGCAAATTAACAAATACTTGATACAAACCTGTAAATGGGGTGAATACAGCTGATTACTGGCTCCTGGCTGAGATCACACGCAGCGGTAGCCAAATAGCTCTGGTGATAAAGAGCTGGTCCCCCAAAGCCTTCTCTGAAGGAAAACAGAAGTGCTCTTTCCACAGATGCAGAGTACGACGTTGGGATGAGCCAGGGCCCGAGTAGTGCAGACACTGCTCTAACTCAACTTTTATTACTGAAGTGCTACAACGGAGCAATCAAGACTCCCATGAAAATCTTACCCTAAGCCTAAAATGCACTTTGTAAAAGCTTTGAGCTGGGAACTGATCTCTTCCCTGCTTGGCTGCTAATTTGGTTTGTGACCGGAGGCAAGTCACTTAACTCCACTGTGCCTCAGTTTCATCACCTGTAAAATAGGGACGATATAATCTCAGAGCAGCTTACTAGCAGAAAGGTAAATGTGAGGAAACTCCTGTAGGCAGGTGCTGCTGCCTTGTCTGTTAAGATAACTTCCCGTTGATAAAAAGCATCATGAAGTGAAGGGAAAAGGGGATTTTCAAAAAGATTTATTGCTTTAAATTGTTGCACAGTGCATTGGTATGGCACCGTCTGCTAGGTCTTCTTCATTATTGCTGAGGCCATAAGTGATTGGGCCAGCCTGGCTCACTCAGTGGAAAACTGCCCCTTTGGGAACATTTGGGGCTGGAAATAAATAATGCTTCCCCACTTTGTGCCAAGTCACCTCCTTTTTGCCCAGCTTAACAGATCTGTAACAAGAGCAGAGCAGGAGGCTTTACCTTGGATGCCCTTTGAGGCACCCCCAGAGAAGGTGTTTTCTAGCCCTGTCAGCTGCAGGTCCAGGGCATCACTTCACACAGTGGCTGGCACCATGAAAGTCCTTGAAAATTGGAGGAGAGATGTGAGAAAATCACACAGTGCTCCTGCGGTAATACCAAAATACTTTGTCACAGATCCACCGACAAAATGCAGATTCTGCCAGATGCATGGGAATTGTCTTGAAAGTGCCCTGGGATGCAGCCAACTAGCTCGTGCCGATCGGAGGCAAATGGGAACCACAAAGATTTTAGCAGAACCATTAGAAGGGACAGAATGAATTTCGTAATCATTTTTCCAAAAAGCTGATGGGTCTTGAGCAACAGGCTGGATGTGGTGAAGGGAGAGGGCAGGACTGAGCAACCTGGTATCAGGTCTGATAGCTTGGGTAGCAGGGAGCGTGCTGGAAATACAACTGTATTTAATGAAAACACGTGAAGGAAGATGTCTCCAGGAAATATACCTTCTACCTTGCTTTATGAGGCATTGTCCCTCTGTGCACAAAGTTGTTTTTCTTTCTTCTTTACCTTATCTTCTTTCACTATTTTACAAAGTAAAAGGAAAGCCATAAAGTAATTTGGAAAAACACATTTTTCCCTTTTTTTTAAAAAACAGAAGCTCAGAACTTTCTTTTCCTTGTAAGAGTGGAGAGCATCACCAGTACTGTAGCTTCCAGGCAATCGCCTCTCTTTTGGTTTAGAAATCAGGGATATCAACCATTTTGGGGAGCAAAGAAACCAAGGAGAGATCTTAGAAGATAAAATACCTTTTAATTCAAATGCCTTTTAAGGTTCTAGCAAAGATGAATCGAACATACTCTGCATTATACTTGCCTGCAGCAGCCCTGAAAAATCATGTTCCCTCTGTGTGTTTTAAAAAGTTGGCATTTGAGCTTTAAATTTTACTTTAGAAAGACACTCAGCCCAGTGTTTACCAACTTTACTTTTTCTCCTTCTGGGCCCCAGAGTCCAGCTCTGACTAAAAGCAGGAATGTATTTTTTCTCCTGCCTTAGAAGGTGCCTGACTCGCTCTGCTCTCCGCTGCAGCACCCGGTAGGCTCAGGCACTGAGTCAGCAAGACACCTTAGTCAAAAGCACTGCTCTTTTCCAGCAGCTATTCAGAAAACAGGCCTTGAAATACACTTTCTTTAGGGTAAGCTGTTTTTTCCCCTCCTAGACTTAATTGTGTGGCCTTTACATTGAAGTGGCATCAGCTGGCACTGCTGAATCCCTCTACTTTCACAAAATGTAAGGGAGCTGTGAGGGAACACACAAAGTATTTTCCTTTATGTTTCTTCTCCTTTTTTTGCTGGCAGGGAAAGGCAAATACAATTTGGGGCTGGTAGGAGTTGAATAACAATGTGTTCGTTTGTTGTTTGCGGCAATAAAGTTTAGGTTCACCCAACCTGCATTTTCAGAGTACAAAATATTGACAGATGGAAGCAGTCATTCAGTGTTTATTCTGCTCACTTAGCCTTATCAGTGAAATGACAACATCTATCTGAGGTCTAAATGACTCAGTGGTGAGGCTGGCACTACCCTCCGCTTCATGTGGTGGATCACTACTATACAGTTACACTGTACAGCTAATGCAGCAGCATCCCGACAGCGCACACCATTATATTGGGATAAAACTGCAGCCTTGTCTCACATCAATATCCAACACAGACCTTGTAAGAGTAGACCTTTCTCAAGCTATTTTAGCCTTTCTCTCTACTAGCTGTTTACCAAGCTATTCATTTTGATGCTACATGCAGTCTGCTTCACACTCTATTCTTAGGTGTTCAGTACGACACAGAATTGCTTGAACGGCAGCTAGATGCAGCCAGACTAGGACAGATTTTGTGAAATTTTTTTTTAATGCAGAACATTACAGTCAGTATTTTTGCTCTCTGGGAGGTTTGAGTATGAGGAGGGCCTTTTGCTTTCACTTCTTATGGTAACACATGATTTGGGGAGAAAAGGAAAAAAATTGCTGATTGCCTTTCCTGACAATTAAGGGTAGAAAATAGCTCTGCTGCAATCTGTGACAGTACCTGAGTCACTGTGAAGATAAGGTTCGACACGTCTACAAAACCAGTCGGCAGTTCCAAAATTTCATCTTTAGTATCATCAGAGTTGACATTCCCCGTTTACCTTGCTTTTGGTCCCTCCGTGGTCCCAGGCAGAGCGCAGCTTGCTGGTAGGTACTTGAGTTGACGTGACTGTCTTTGCAAACAAACCTACTAGAGATTTTTGACAGAAGCCTGGTTACTGGAGCATAACTATGCTGTGAATTAGCCTGCAATAGTGTAGTAATTTATGTGGCTGTGTTGTCACACTGTATATACAGAGCTTGGAAAGCGTCTCCTGTTTACTGCACTTGAAGCACTTATCCTTGTTTCAGCAGTAAACTTAACAGCTGCTAAAAATAGCAGCTATCGAGATGTCACCCTTCACAGTAAGCAAAAGGAATGAGTCACATGAGATAATGATCTCTCAGTCCTGCAGAGCACCTGAGCGGTCCTTGAATGCTTTAAAAATGCCTGTGTTACAGCTGAGCTCTTTCCCTTTTCCAGACCCGGCCCTGCTACTGGAAGGCGTGACGGCCCTTCTCCTGGAGGTTCTTGCCCCACCAGCGAGCTACGGCTCCCAAGAGCATTCCCTAATCTACTTCGGCACTTCAAAATCGGCTAGTTTAGCCCAAACTAAATGAAGAGAGGTGATCGATGAGCAGGTGAGATAGGAAGGCAGCAACCAAACAACAGCTATGTTAATGAAAGAGAGGAGTAGGCAGAAAGGTAGCCCCTGTCCAAGTCTGAACCTGTGAGACTGTCACTCTTGCTGTCAGAGATGGAAAGCCTTGAACACTTCCATTTCACACTTTTTACCTTCAGCTGCTCCATTTTATATTTTATGTGTAGTTGTATTTTAAGAGCTTCTGTTCATGTGTGATAAGCTCAGCTTGGGCTTGAGATGGAAGAGCTTCTGAGAACAAGAATTAAAAATGCTCTGAGAGAGGAAAAAAGATAATTTTTAATCCACTCCTTCAGATGTGTATGTGTAAGTGGTAGACACATCTGCTTTCACTTATGTGGAAGAGGAAGAGAATTTATGCAGTTTGTACTTTTTGCCCATGTTGGAGAGCTGGGATGTTATGAATCTAGGTCAGAAAATATTTATTTCATGTGAATCATCTTATGTATTTGTGTAACTTGTGGATTTGAATCAACTGTGCATGTGAAACCAGGTAGCTTCACCAGGAACGATCACCATCTAGTGGCAACCTCTAAAATTCAGACTTTGACAACAGTACAGAAAAGGACAATCTGAAAGAGAAAACAGGTCAAAAGGCCGCTGGCACTGCTTCGAAAAGATGTATCTGATGGCTGATAAATATACCAAAATACCAAATAAACTATTTTAAATATCCACAAGGCATGTTAAAACACTATGTTGTACCTGCGCAGCACTGCCTGTGTGCAGGCTGCCCGCGGGGCATGGTGCTAGCCCGTGGTGGGTGCCTGGGCTTTGCCGGCAGCGTGCTGGCTGCTGCCGGCCAGACACCTGTCCGAGGCTCCCCAGAGCTGCGGCAGCACAGCGGGACGAGCTCTGGTGCCAGGGATGCTCCTGGTCACCTCTTGTTTCACTAGCACCAATGTTGCTGGCGATGTATGCCTAATGGCAGAGCCTTGTGGCCAAAAGGGACCTCCAGAGGTCAGGCCGGCTTGTGTCCCTCTTGCTAAGCACCTGGCTAGCCTGCTCCTCGGATCATCCAGCGGTGGAGACTCCTCCTGTCCTCTCCAGTGCTTCATCACCCGTCCTGAGAGAAGATCTGTCCTGATATCCACCCTTGAGGGGTTTTAAGACCATTTGGGTTTCTGTCCGATTCCTTCCCCTTTGGTCGTTTCTCTGAGTGCTCTTGCCATGCTCCTCTCACCTATGCCTTCCCTGAAGGGCAGCGTGGTGCTCCAGCTAAGCGAGTAGCAAGGCTGCAAAGGGTGTAAGGGCTGCTAAACAAATCTCGCACATTATATTCTTACTCATACATCCCAGCATGGCATCTGCCCTTTTTGCCACAGCAGACACTGTCAGCCCACTGAAACTGTCGGCTCCTGTCCAGCCTGTGAATCACAGTAACCACAGATCTTTCTCTCCCGAACTGCTATCTAAATATTTTTTTCTTCTTTTGTGTTTGCACAGTTCATTATTTCTACTTAAACACAGTACTTTGCACCTGTCGCTGTCTAATAGCATCCTGTCCCTGTTCTGACCATAGGTACAATTTCTCAGCATAATTTTGTCCTCTCAGCTTCATGTCATCTGCAAATATAATAGCCAGACTTTATTTCATCATCCAATTTGTTAATGAAAACACTAAATATCCCTAAACCCAGGGCAGGCTGGTCAAATCCCCAAATCAGTGGCTCCCCCTACTCTGATAGTAAATCACTAATATCTCCACTCCCAGTGCAGTTCTGTAAACAGCAAAAATACTTTCCTCCAGACAGCTTCCTTAGCTTACACACACGAGTGTCATTTCAGACAAAACTCCTTCTGGAGTCAAGATATATGACATCTTTTCCTTCATGTACGAGCCTATTAATTTGTTGTAGTAGGAAATCAGAACGATCTGGGATTGCACATAGCTGATAGATCCATACTGGGTGGTACTCACCTGTATTCATCTTCTGTAGACTCATCATCTGATTGTTTGTTTCAGTGTTTTTCTGAGATGGACATTAATGTGACTGTTAATTCCTTGTTCCTCCATTTTTTCCATATATATTTCTCCTTACATATATATCTATCTCCTTGTATATCTGTCTGTCTATCTATCTATCTATCTATCTATCTATCTATCTGTCTGTCTGTCTGTCTGTCTGTCTATCTATCTCCTCGCATTCACCATGTATGTCCTCCTCTGGTACTCCTCTCACCCTCCCCTAGGCCAGCTCTGAGATTTCACCATTTGGTTCCTCAGTGCCCTATGCTGAAGTTTATCAGGTCCATCTCATCTGAAAGCATCAGGTTTATCTAGGTGCTTTCTAAGTATGTCATGCAGCGGTTTCAGCAACCGTGACAGTATCTGCTGCATTTCACTCAGGCTGTAATAAACTAAGCACCACATCAGTGACAACACTGAAATCAATGGAAGTCATTCTCACGTGCAAACTAAGCTCTCTGTGTTTCTGTAATCAGCTGCAAAGCCCAGAGCAAGAGAACCCTGCGCTTCCCAAACATCTTTGGAAACAGTCCACTCAGGTGGTTTTAAATTCCACCTTCGAGGTGGCTTACAATCTTTTCTTTTTACTCCCCGTTCCTTGGTTGCTATGAGAGGTATATATAAACCTGCTCCCGAGACAGCTTTTTGACAAGTGCTCTACTGCAGGGAGAGGAAGAAGCCAGCTGCAATTCTTGCTACCGTATCAACACACACCTGCCTGTGCAGGAGCTTACAGCACCAAACCCATCCCAGCTTTGCTGGGATTCCTTCATAACTTTAATGCAATTTCTGACTCGGTCATGTAATTGTTGCTGCCGGGCTGCTGGATTTATTTGCTCCACTTACACCTTGAGAGAGGGAGGATGGCCTGCTGGAAGTTACCTCTGATCATGACATAAAGTAGCAGGTTGCCACATCTGTGGTGTGCAGCCAGTGGCCAAGAGATGATATAGGTGGAGTGGATTTGCTTCTCCACATGACAGCTGACTGGACACAACTGTAGTTCAACCTGAGCTGCTCGAAAGACGTGCAAGGGGAAGAAGCACACATAGAAGACCACCAAGAGGATGACAGCGAGCCCACGAGCCTTTTGTTTGTAGCAAGCCTGCGTGTGGGGCCCGGTAGCCAAGGTGTAAATAATGAGCACGTAGCACACAGTCACTGTCAGCAAGGGCAAGAAGAAGGCCAGGCCCATCAGCAGTATTAAAGTGCCATTATTGAATAAGGAAAGGTCTTGCTGCTTTGATGAGAACTAATCCTGATGTAGAGGCCTTTTATCATATCTATATAGAAATAAATACAATTTTATTTTAAAATACATATTTCCAGGGAAGGGTCTGTACAGGCACAATGAAGCTGTAGTATAAGGGATTCCCAGAGCCACGTGTGTGATGTGTGTCCCCTGGTATATAAAGTTCACCTTCTTCTCTCATCAGGGGTCAAGTGGAGCAGAAGGACAGACTCGTGTTGCGCTACTGACCAAAAGTATAGAGAGGAATGTCCAGAACCTAACTGCTCCATAAATGCTATTTGCATCCTTGTTAATTAAGTGGAAAACAGGACAGATGTTGAAATATTTTCATATTCTTTTTGATGCTGGAGTTGGTTAACATCTTTCCCCCTGCTCCTTGGAAACAACTGATACAGGAATATTTCATTCTTTTAGTCCATTAACAAGATTGATGTTGCAAAGAAACAGGTTATTTTTAGGCTTGTCATTAGCTGTAAATTTCCATCCCTGTAAAATTTTTAAATGGTGTTTTGCTTAGGCAGTAGTCATAGATAGTAGTTTCCTGAAATATCAGAATAAATTCAGCCAACTTTGCAAAGCAGCCATTTGCAAGATACAATATGGGACTCGAGCAGGATTTAAGGGAAGTAAAGAGAGCCCAGTACGTAGTCTCTACAAAAGAAAATACAGGACCACTGAAGCACGTGGCAAATAACTGCTAATGTGGCATCCAGTAAGTGCATTTGTGTGAATGCCTTCTTTCTTTTAAACTGGAGTAAATGTTTTGGTGGAAACAAATGAATAAATCTCTAGTGTAATTTTTTCTGGAGGAGCGCAACTTCTTACAGGATGATGCCTGTCCTCAAATTACTGTGGCCTGGATCTGTTAAAATGGATTTTACTGAATCATTACTTTGATTTCTTGTTCCACTCTGAATTTTCTTTATGTAGCTTCTACCCTCACTCACTTGTGAGATCTCACAGAGACAGGTTGCAGGATTTGAATTCAAATTTGTGTAGAACATTTGGTTCAAACATATTTAAAACACTTCGAAAACTGAAGCTGGAGCTTGACAAGATTCATGCCAAACACTGGCATTTGTTTTTAAAGAGAAAAACAGCTTCAAACCTCTTCTCATGGCTGGGGATGGCGCAGGGGATGGTTTAGATAAATCCAGTGGCTCTAATTCAGTCAAGAAGTAATGCGACGATACTGTTGTCCCCAAACAAACTTGAAGCCCCTGATATAGCTAATGGTTAACCAGGTTAATAGCAAAGGCCCCGTCCTGCAGCAGCAGGTCGTGGCGTGCTGTCTGCTGCTGGAAGCACCAGGGCTGTACACACCGTGGTGTTTACAGTGCACAGCTATTAAGCGAGCTGAAGGACACGGCTGGGTGCTGCTCCTCGCACCACTTTCTTCATGGTTTTGTAGGACTATCATTTTGTCAGCAGCTTTTTTTCCACCAACCAGCGTGCTGCTGCAGCAAACCTACAGGGGCTGGAGAACAAATACCTACGATCACCAAAGAGCGCGGCAGTGGCACTCAGCCACTGCAGTCCCTACTGACGGCCACACACTCTCAGGTGCTTTCGGAGCCACCCTCTTTGCTATCTGTGAGGTATCTGATAGGGCTGGATTTGGGCTGGGGAACGTCAGACTCCCTCACAGGCCAGGCCACCCCCAAGCCCAGCGCTGGTTACGGAAACCCAAGGTGGGGACAAGTACTGCAAGAAAAGCACATGGGTGTGGGGATCTCGGTTCTAAACTCCCCTAAGATTACATGCAACCTAACAGGTTACCACAGGGACCAAGTCTTTGCTGTTGGCCTCACTATTCTGCTGTCTGAATTACAAACAGAATTTAGACAAAACTTAAATCTAATTAAAGAACAGTTTGTACTGTGGCAGATTTTATCAGACTAAGTAATTGGCCATAATGAGACCTCTGCAGCCCAAGCTGAGGGAAAATGATATATGCTGTAGACACATTATGAACTTTAAATAAATTATCCAAGAGCAGAACTCATAATAAAAGGGAACTAGATTATTGAAATAGAAACCCTCTTTCAGTCTTAACGGTGGAGTCACTGCTCTATTACATGGTATTCTTTACTGTAACCAATTGATTGGAGTCACTTTAAAAAATGTTGTGATTGCATGTCTTTAATTGCAGTCACGTATAAGGGAAACTTGTCTGCTCCTGCATTGTGATAATTTAATTAGAGCCTGCTGGAAATAAAAGCCAAACGGCTGCAGCCATGGCAAAGTAACCTAATGCCTGTAATTGGACTATATTTCACACAGATGTGTTGCTGAATAAATTAAACAGGATTTGTCTTGTAGCGTTTGACTCTTCCACTGGCTCAGATTTAAGAGATGCAAATGATATATTTAGGGATGAAGATGTGAGCCCTCGTTCCCTTACACTTAATAATTCAGGGAGGTATCTCCATGCTGAAAGAGTATGTGGATTTAATGTGAGTATTAGATGCATCCCAGGTAAGTTTAATTTGTTCCATGCTTCTATTGTCCTTTAACCCTTTGCTCATCTCTCTCCACTTTGCCCTGCCTTTGTATTCACACTTTTAAATCAAAATATGCATTTTACTTGTAAATCCTTGGTGCTGTCTTCTCTCCTCTTCATAGCTCGTTCCTTAAATACCCTACTCCAGCTGGCAGAGTTTGCTTTCAAATTCCATAGGCTTGTGCAGTGAGACTGTCTGGGAAAGCTGCAGGAACCCTGCTGGGGCTATCGGGCAGGTTGTGGGAAAGCTCTTACTCTGTTTCCAGGTCTCTGCTGAGCGAAGGCAGCATGGGCTCCATGGTGCTGAGTGAGAGCTGCTCTGACCCCTCTTGCCTTCCTGCGGGCTGGCTGTCATGTCCCCAGCGGCAGGGCCATGCTGGTGTCAGCTGTCCTCCTGTCTGGCTTCTACCGCCTGCATGGGATGTGGGAACCTGCCCTGTGTTGCTCACAACAGTTGGGACTGCCTGTAACCTGTCCGGTTTGGCTGGAGCAGTTTGTTACGGGCAGCTCCAGCCCTTGGTGAGGGAGGCAGGCCAGCAGCACTTGGGCAGGGAGAAGCAGCACCACCGTAGTGCCCGCCTGCAGGAATATCTGCTCCCCCAGTCCCAGAGCACAGAATAGGAGATGTGGGGAGAGCAGGGTTTCAAACTGGCAGGAGCTGCCCTGCAGAGGGTTTGGTGGATGCTGGGGGCTGAAATCAAGCCCTTTCTTCTGAAGGAAGGAAAAAGTACCATGCTTTCCAAACTGGGAGCTTGGTGGGACCAGCTGCCCCTCCTGCAGGGAGGGACCTCGCTCTTGGAAGAGCAGGGATTGTGCAACTGGGGCACAAGCAGGGTCTTGTGGCTGGGAGAGGTACCTAAGACCATGTGCTTGTGAGGGCAACCTGGCTGGAGAAAGGGATTGCATGACTTTGCCAGACAATCCTGACCATATTACATGGGTAATATGCTTTTCTGATGGCATGACTTGTCCAGAGGTCAGAGGAACCAAGAAGCCTAGGAAGAAAGTCTAACTATGTGCTCCCTTGGCATATGGTTTGAAAAAATACCCAGTCTGCTGTGCGATCTGGAGGATTTTACAGTCCCCAAATATCCAGGCAATAAAGCAGAAGAAAGACCAGCGCTTCCTTGAATGTGATGGCCAGCCCTCAAGAAGGGGCTAGCAGAAATCCCCTCTCCCTTTGAAGAGGGAAGAAGGGCAACAGGCACCTTCTGGGGTGCCCTGCAACAGGGCTTTTACTACCTTTGCACAGCGAAGAGCATGGGCTCACCCAGAGGTGCCAGGGGAATTATGGGGTGGAAGTTAAAGATTTTTATGGGGTGACAACTTTCCAGTGTGTGGTGCTACCTGAGACTATGACATCATGGAGGTTGCCTACAAAGCCAGTATTTACATGTTTTGCTTGATCTTCTCTCCTTCCTTTTCAACAGGTTTTGACTCTTGAGCTAACAGTGCTCTGTTGACTTTCACCTTGTTTAAAGCAGTGATCCTTACACCAGTTTTGGGCTTCTCTCTCTCTCTCTTTTTTTTTTTTTTCCCTTTTTTTTTCCCCCCTCCATGAAGAAAACACTTCCAAAAGTATAAGCATTCCAGATTTGATTTTGAATTAAATATTTGCAAACTTCTGTGAATAGGTAGGAAAGTTATTATCTTGAGAGGGAAATGTTTAGATGAGGCTGAAAAGAACTTGAATGTTTTCCAACACTGAACTTAACTTCAGATCTCATTTGAAGCTATTATTTACTTTCTCATGATGATAAGAGACGTGAACATGGAAACATGAGCAATTATGCACTGCATAATGTAATGGTGAATCAGGCTCAAATTTATTTAGTAAATATAACTTTGAAAATGATTGCATAACTGTCCTATGTCTTCACCCGATGCTTTCAGTATTTACCATCTTCACATGAATGACTTTCAGCTTACTGGTTGTACATAATCTGTTCTCCTTAACTTTTTCTGGTATAAGTTTGGCCACATCAACGTTGTACGTGAGCATTAATTTTGGACTCCTAAATACAAATATTCAGAAATAAACTGACGGTTGTCAACATATCCCTGAGTAACAGCTGATAGGAGTCACCTTTGTTTATGGAAACACAGTTTTTGCTGTGTGACTAGCTACCAGATAGCTGTAATTGCATTATTCTACATCATGAAAACTGTACCTTCTGCAAAGTGCAAAAACACCCTTTGCAAAGGGCATAAGGGTAGTCATGGAGAGACCAGGGGCGTGAAGCTGTATGTTCTCAGGAGTCCCAGTTTATCTCTACACACATAGATGAAGAACTTTCTGCATTTTATTTATAAATTCCTGTCAATGTATAAAGAATATCAAGTTCATTGCTCATTTTAAATTTTTTTTTTATGCATCATTTGATGTTTTCTATCTCTGGTATGGTATTTTTCAGTAAGAATGGATATTTCTCTGACTTTATGATTTAAATGATATTAAAAGTGGATCATGACTTGAATACTTCAGTGTTTGTTCTTCAGGAAAAGATTTTGAAAAATTGTCAGGAGCTGGAAAAAAGATTCAGGAATGAATGGAGTACTGACTAATGTTGTGACATGCCTTGAGAGACTTCTGAGGCTTTTGAGATTTGCTCAGGTTAGTTTATTCAGGAGCAGTTTTAAAAAGGAACGGATGATAGCCATGATCACATCCATGGGAAGAGACTCCTGGCATCAGCGAAGCTGGAGCTATGCCAGTCCAGGCTGCCAGTGAAGCACAAGTATTTCTTGGTGAGGATGCGTAGCTACTAAACCAAATCCCCTTAGTAATACAGTAGATTCTTGAACTTTTGGAATTTTTAAACCAACATTGAGTGTCTTTTGCATAAATATTGGTACAGTTGCAGAGCAGCATGAGATGATACCATCACGCAACTTCGCAGGAGAGATTCAGAGATTTTAAAGGTTAGAATGACCTCTAGAAAACTCAGTCTAAAGGGCTGTATATCCAAGGCCATAGGATTTAGCTCAAAATTCCTAGTAACTTGTATTTGGCACTTCTGTTTAACAGGAGAACAATCTTGATTTGAAGTGTCAGGCAGAATCCTCTTATTCCTTTGATAGCTTGTTCTAAAGATGAATCATGCCCACAGTTTAAATTATGGGCTTAGATTTTAACATGACTCACTAGTTTGTGCTTCCAGACTTTCGCCTTCTTCATGCCTGTCTCCGCTATAAGGAGAAGCCCATTTAGCAATGTCTGATTTGTTTCTGTGGAAGTATTTAAACATTATAATCCAATCACCTTTCATACTTCTTCCAGATAAGCTTGGTAGCTTAGGGCATCCTACCATAACATCTGGGCTTCTCCAGCCTATTCTCCTTTTCCTACCATCAGCTTTATCAGGTAGAACATGAGGTTCTCCAGCCTCCATCCTCTGGGCAACATGGCTGAAGCCATGGCTCTTCCTGAATCGCCAGACTTGCAGAAATCCTGGGCATCCCTGGTGTGCACACACCAGTCAGCTCTGCCCAAGCTACCCTGTAGGATACTGCTGAGGGTTGTCAAAGGTGGCCTGTGCTGCACACACGACTCTCCTGAGCACTAACATGCTCCTGCAGCAATCAGGGAATCCTTCCTGCTTTGGGTGCTCTTTGTCCATTCATCTGCTGATCGCATAGGTATTCCTTCTCACCATGGCTGGAGCACCAAGTGATGATTGTGGGCAATCCCTGCCCTGCGAGAGGGAGGGAAGAAAGGAGAGAAGATCATTGTATCCCTGCCCTCTTGAAAAATCTAGAAATGGAGAAAAATCTTCCTCTCCACCACCATGTTGAAAAGACAGGAATGTAAATAGATGTCCTGTGCTAGAAAACCATCACCAAGGGTGAGAAAGGCAGAGAGAAGATGGATTGCAATGAACGGAGTCAAAGAATCGCAAAAAAAAAATCATTCTGCTGCTGCACCAGTGACAGCAAGGAATGAATTATTCTGCCCAGTTCTATCACATAGAGCAACGAAGTCATGTAACGTCAGCGAGGAAAGCCTCCATATCGTAGGCCTTGTCAGAGTGTCTCTTTTCAGGTCTGACTATGCTGTGCTATGTTGTCTTCAGCTTGCTTCTAAAATATGTGTCATGGTAAAATACCTTAAGGTGATCCAGTTGTCAGAGATTGCTGCCTTCTGTCAGAAAATATATGGGATTCCCCTGCTGTCTCTCCCAGCAGAACCTAGTTGTTTTTTCTCCTTGGAAAGAGTTTTTCTTAAATAATTTAGTTAGTTTGGATTCTTTGCTCACATTTAGATATTCTTTAGCATTTGTTTTTACATAAATTCCATGTGATCCATTGTGTAATCTCCCTATATACAGTTCTGAACCATTTTCATCCTGTGCAAAGAATATTTGTTTTTGAAATTGATCTGACTTTGCCATAATGTTTCGGGTCCCTTATAATCGAAGACTTCAAAGATGTTTTCTGTATTTGCCAGGTTTCGTGTTGACCAATAGGAGGTTTGCAAAGGCGTTATGGGCATCAATAGGGGTTGGATACTAATTGCCCTTGATTCCTCTAATAAATCTCTTCTGACTTCATTGGCCATGTGCTTCTTTCCTCCTGTGTTGCTCCCTTCTTTTTCCAACAGACAGCTTTTATATTTGCAATGGAGACATTTTAAGGCCCTGCCATTGAAATGCGTTCACCGATTGCCATCAAGGTGATTTAAAACATGCACAACAGATGCATATTTTTTCATTCACACTCACAGTTTTTCCTTTGGGACAAACTTGCCTCTTCCTTTGACTCCGCATAAAATTCCTAGGGTGCAGCTGTCCCATGAGAGTTGGCAGCCTGGCAATTTTCGCCTCTGAAGCGCCTACACCACGTGTTCTTCCAGCCATTCATTGCCCCTTCCTGCGCCAAGTACTTCCTTCCTGCGCTCAGTGGGAAACTCAGACTGCTAAAACATGATGCTAATACTCCTGTGTCTGCTCTTGGTATAACATTTTTGCCCCCGGGAGCATACTGGTGTGCCTGCAGGACCTAGCAGGGTGGATGGGTGCACACCCTTCCTGTGCATGGCAGCTCTGCAAGGCAGATGCGTATATTCCAAAGACGTACATTTGTTCCCGACTTATTTTCCCACATGTTTTGTCATTGTTTATTTGGTGAAACAAAAAAAAAAAATCGAAGCATGCAGAAAATATCCATGGGCCCTTGTAGAACAGGATATGTAATTGGTACGTTAGTCTTTGGTATGTTTTATTTGTAGCACTTTTTCTTTCTTTAAGTTCAGTGGGATTGTAGTGCTATGGCAAATTAAGCAACTCTTGCAGAACATACATTTCAGGGATGGGTTATCATATATCACACTTGGGGGCCCACAGTTTGTGTCTTAACTAGAAGGTCATGCTGCTTAGTTTTATTCTCTGCTTTCACTTCAGCTTTTTTTTCAATCCGTCTCTGGTATGGCATTGAGAAATCCCTTCTCCTTCCTTGTTTGTACTACACCCCGCTGAGGATTTCTCTTATCTTTCAGGGTGTGTGTTCTGCCGAGGGTGGGTGTTATTGATGGATATTTCTGCAGCTCGGCTGAGTTCTCTGAAGTCATGCCCTTGTTGCCTTTCCCTTTACTGGGTTTGCAGTGTAAGTTACTTACATGCCCAGTTCATAATAAGGTTAAGGACAAACCATGCTGCTTTTCTTTAGCTGCAGAGGTCCTGTTTAGGCAAAACAAGACCAGCACGAATGTGGAAAGTCAAGAAGGAAAGAGTGGTGGCCAACAGTCAGTCAGGGAAGTGAAGCATGGAGCTGGCTGGGAAGGGAGGAAGACGAGGCTCAGGAAGCCCCTAAGATCTCGTGCTGTGTGAAGACTAGCTCAGGCAAAAAGCAAACATTGCCGTGGATCTCCTTTGCCCTTATGTCCTTTCACTGTAAGACAGGAATAAAACTCTTGCATACGCCATCCTCGTCAGGCACAGATGCCAGTTACCAAACACTGAGCATGCACTGAGGAAGAGCAGATGACAGTACAGATCTAGGTGTGATGGTCACCTCTTGTCAACCATTTCTTCATCGTAAGCAGTGCCTGAGCCAGTCTGCTGGTGTCTGTGTATTCTTTCCCTTGCATGCTCAGCTGGCCCAGAGGCCAGCTGATGTTAGCAAGGCCTGTGTTTTTCCTTATTCCCTCTGTTGCTGCCTTTTTGCAGTTAAAAACTGAAAATGTCATCCAGTCAAATTTTGTGGGAAGAATTTGGAGAGCACGGTAAGAGAATATAATGAGAAACCTTTTCTCCATAAAGACAGACGGGCAGTAGAACAGGCCGCCCAGAGAGGCTGTGCAGGTGCCATCCCTGGAGATTTTCAAGTCGGAGCTGTCCTAACTTTGGTGCTAACTCCAAATTTCATTTTTGTTCATCAACCAGAAGTTTGGGTGATTTACTAATACTATAAAAATACTGACTCTCGTTCATTTTAATTGACAATATGGACGGAAGACCTCAGGGCAGAAATAGGCAGAGTCTACCTCCACCCGTGTCCTTGTAAGCCGGGGAGGTCGGGGGCAGCCAGAGGGACAGCGGGACAGCGATGCCCCAGCCCTGCGGCTGCGGGTCGTGACGGACAGTAGATGTCACTCTTGCCTAACGCATACACATCGGTTTCTCCACTGAAAGCATGGAGCCTTTCCACAAGTGTGTACTTGGGGGGGGGGGGGGGGAAGTGACTGCTAAGCATAACTGCTACTGAGTGAACACTTATTTTCGGATAAAAAGGTGTCTACATAGAAAACCATAGCTTTTATAGAATCATGGAATGGTTTTAGTTGGAAGGGACCTTTAAAGATCACCTAGTCCAACCTCCCCTGCCATGGACAGGGACATCTTTCACTAGGTCAGGTTGGTCCATCCAACCTGACCCATCCAACGCCCCATCCAACCTGACCCCGAACACTTCCAATGATGGGGCGTCCACAACTTCCCTGGGCAACCTCTTCCAGTGTCTCACCACCCTCGTCATAAAGAATTTCTTCCTTATGTCCAATCTGAACCTACCCTCTTTCAGTTTAAAACCATTGCCCCTTGTCCTATTACTACAGGCCTCAGTAAAAAGTCTCTCATCATCTTTCTTATAAGCCCTCTTTAAGTATTGAAAGGCTGCAATAAGGTACCCTTGGAGCCTTCTCTTTCCTAGGCCAGATGTTGTACCCAAACCTTGAATCCCTGAAGAAAGGTATATTGAATCTTTAATGAAAGGTATATTTCTGGGTTTTTTTTTTTTTGGCACAGGTTTGTTTTGTTTTGTTTTTTAGCTCAGTCTTTTAAATGTATGTTGGGGGCATGCTAAATTATGCAGAGCTGCCCATTTCATCAAAAACTTGCTATTTTGATACATAAACCAGTGGAAACCGAACAGTAAGTTTGGGTACTGAGGGGCTGAAGGAGAATTTCTTGGCCATCCGTGTTATGGGCGTAGAGCAAGCCAAACCTGCTCCAATATCTGTGACAGTGTAATGTCTGGCAATGAAAGGCTGCCAGCCTGCGCCGTGCAGGCAAATCCTGCGTTCCTCTGCTCAGCAGCTCTCTGGCAGCTGTGCAACTACCTCATCGCCGTTATCGCCACGCACTGAGGGCTGAAGCCTTCAGAAGGTTGTAGAGAAATTCATATCACAATCATGTGTGTCACTATACCTCACTTATTTTTGAGTAATGTGTTCAGCAACCCCTCACGTATCTTGGGAGACTGGACCCATGCCCAGACAGGGGTAAAAGGCCTGCAAAGTTGCAACCTGTATGAGCACCTGTGCTATTTTTCCTGTTCTTTTTTTCTTGGTAAGAATGGACCAAGTTCCCTGAACAGAAACATTAGATACTATCACAGGGATGACAATTCTTAGTGTACCTCACAGTAAACTTCGTGTTTTAGAGATGCACAGAAATCACAGTAATTTGTGATTTCTGCTGGAGTTCTGGCTGGTGATCTCTTACAGAAATCAGGCTCTCTCTCAAATAGTGACCATTTTAAAGACTTTTCATATAAGATAATTTTCCTACCAGAAAAAAAATCCACTGTTTTGGTATATCAACTACATAAATGCTTCCAGTTGTCTCTGGATCCCTAGAAGCTCAGTTTCACTGTACAGGACCAGAAGGTGTTTACAAAAAGAGACACCAATTGTCTTTATTATTAATGTCTGCTGAGGATATGCGATTTCAAGAGCGAGGCAGAATGGAGGAATTACACAACTGGGACATCACTTGAGAGAGAGAGAGATGCTGAAGGCGAGACATTTCACTAATACACATCTGCCACAGACTCTTTTCTTTCTGAATCCCTCCCCTACACCCACTCCAACAGAGATCTCAGTCAAGCATTCAATGCTTGTTTTTAGAAGAATCTTTGAAAAATCTAAGATTTATCAAATTAGCAGTGTTATTAATAACCCTGGTGAAGACAGCGACAGGGATGTATGTCAGTCTGGCATTTCTTGAATTTCTCCAGAGGGAGACAACATACAGCTTATTTCATAACAGCGAGTCACATCCACCTAGGAGATGATGCAAGAGGATGGTAGTGGGTCAGGAGAAAATAAATCGTTGGCAGCTGTACAAGTCTAATTAAACCAAGGGGTTTAGGTAACATCAAGGGAAACCTCATGGATCCAGTCATTTACATTATTTGGAAATTTTATTTGGCTGAAAAGGACCATTTGGAACTAGGATGCTGCCATGGGTGAGACACAGGGAACAAGAGCCTGCAGTGGCTCTGGATAACTCGGGTATCTTAAAAGAGAGAGACAGGAGTTTTACCCTGATTTGAGGCACACACTCCCTTGCTGCCCCCAGCACTATGGTCACAAGGTCTCACCATCCATCTCAGCAGGGAGGTTGCTGCTGGCCCAGGACGGTCGAGCTGAAAGTCAGGTTGGTTCATGCCGTGCTGCTGCTCTTCATGAACAGTTTCAAGCATTATGGGCCACAAGCTGTCTGGGCTCCTGCGTCTTCCCCCACTGCCAGGTTATTCCTTCAGGCAAGATCTTTGCTTTCTTTTTTGCAGGCTCCCTTCTTCTTTCTGAGACTGCTACTTCATTTTGGAAACCCCTCTCATCGGCACCAGCTCTTCTTTCCAGCTCCCCGAGCCTAATTTTCCTGGTCTAAACAGTCTGTGTGCAAAAGCACAACGTGTGATCAGCCCCCTAATTGCAGGGTTTGCCTCACGTCTGTTTATTAATTTGGAGGATTCAGGATATGCCATGTTTGTTCAGTTCAGGTGCGATGAAAACTTACAACCAGCACATACCAGTTGCAGCTGGCAAGCAGCAGGCTTTGGCTTGAGAATTTCAGAAATTCACCGCCCACACACATGTACATCCGTTTTTCTGCTGCCTGTTTGCATTCACAATTAAAATTATTTTTTGCCTTGTTCTTGTTTTTTCATTATGCCTGCCGTGTCAAGCATAGGAACTCAGGATACCTGATTTTCAATCCAAGATTTGATACTAGGTTTGATATGTTATGAACCCTTGCCACTAGGTGGTAATGTCTTCATCCTTAAAAAAACCCCAAACACCCACAGCCCTCCTTTGGAGGCATAGGCTCAAACGTGAATTATTTCTGAAAGGTTTATATGTTTTTATGGAGGGATCAGGAAAAATTATGGCTGCTCTGAAGTAAAGCCTTTGATTATCAGCTTACTACACATCCACATGCCTGTCAGGCAAACAAAAGATGTGAGAGACTTATGCTGGCCTCACACTTTCCTTTACTGTGAGCAGAAGTTTGGTAGGACAGGAAAATTGGGCTTTGTAGACATATTTTGAATCAAATATGTGATTATAAAAACATCATGCAAGGGTGTTCTCTTTTATATTTCTTGAAACAGAACTATTATACCAGACTGTAATGCCTCTATAAACACCATGCAGTAGCTATATACACATTTACCATGCTGAAGGGCAATATTCCTGAGCCTTTTGTGTTCCCTTTTAGGATATTAATACAGAGCATAAAGCAGCTCCTCAGCAGCAAAGACTATTGCAAACAGCTCAGCTGTGCCATCTCCCGCTTACAGTGACTTTCCACTCAAGAGCAGCTCACGGTGAGAGTGTCTGTCCTTACCTTCACGATGCTTCAGTGAACCTCATCCCCCAAGTACCGGGCAGCTGAAGTCCTAAGGTAAGGATCATGACCCATCCTGAGAGGAGACGGGACGGGACCTGTGAGACCTCCGTGGTGAAGGTAAACCTCACCCCTGGAGGAGGGTTCCTGCAGGCTGTGAAAAGGCCCTAGGATTTATTCGCTGAAGACCCACTTTGCCCTGGATATCAGCAATGCCGGTACCGCCAGCTCCATCCCAGTACAGGTACTCTGCTCTTCACTTGGACTTCAGCACAGAATACATAAAACTGATCAAACATCACCAAAAAAACCCTAATAAAATGTGTTTTAGAAACTTCCTAACAAGGTAATTCCTTTGGACAGAAAAAAATAGACAAACTTGTATGTAGCAAATGGCCTCCAGGCCGCTCACAGCCCTTTGGGCAGTGTTCAGACACCATGTTGGTGTCTGTGGTGCTATATGAACATTCGGACTATATTCTGGGCAATAATTGCGGGGGTTTTCCTTCAATCTTACACTGTGTTTTTGTTTAAAAAAAAAAAGTAAAAAAATAAGATCCTGAAACACATCTTAATCCTCTTTCACTTTTCACAGAGTGTACACTCGAGTAAATAAAAAGAAATAAAGTATGTTGTAATATAAAACAATAAGCTACATTTTTGATCATCAAGACAAACAAAAGAAAGAAAATGCTACACTATATTGCCAAAAGCCCCCCAAAAGCTGACCTGCTCCTGCTAGCTTTTACCCAGCAGCTCAGGGAGGGCACAATTGCTTGTCTTAAGGAAGAGTTACACTCCCCTGCCTCAGCTACCTGAGCAATATGTCTAAACAGGGGATTTTCTAAGGCTGGCTGGTTGCCAGTCTCTCCTGCGGCACACCTCCATGTTGTTAAAAAGTCTTTGGGAAAGGAAGGAAGAAGGAGCGCAGCTGCTCCCTGGGGAGGGCTGGCTGCTCACCTGGGCATGGGGCGATCGCCTCTGCCCCTTGCTTCGCTGGATGCCCAGTCACTCAACGTCTCATGCCATTGACAAGAGGGTTTGAGGGCACTTCCACTGCTCCATCCTCTGTGTATTATAACAAGGAGGGTACGGCATGCTCCTGAGAAGCACGATATTCAGGTTTAAAACCCTGGTGGCAGTACCAGAAGTTAAACCCAGTTTCCCCCCTTCCCAAGTGAGTGATGTAGCTCGCTGGCCACCCAGTCAGGGGATGGCAGAAACTTATCCACAAGGTTTATGACCATAGCTTTCCATTCCACCCCAGCCCCAATTCCAGATAAAAAAAACCCTAACAAAACAACAGGGGAAAATCGGTATTGGTTTGGAGAAAAACAAACCCACCATTTTTGCCATGTTAACTGTTTTCTCAAAAAAATTTTACCCAAATCTAACAATAATAATTCCCATGATATCATTCATTCCTAGGAGCTCAAAGGGGAAACTCCCAAAACAGTGAATGTGGACATTAAAATAATTGCTGGAAAGGTTTTTTTTTTTTCCTCTTTCTTTGCGACTGTTTGTGCTCCTACTGATATGAATGAGAGAGCTTACTCTTATGTTTGCAATCAGCCTTGCCTTACCTGCTCTCATCCACAAAAGTCTGCTCCGTACCTTGCTGAGTGCGTGACAGCCGAAGGAGAAGTAAGCTATACAGTGAGCCACATGCACATATGCACTGGGGCATTAGGGTCAATGCATGGCTAGTCTATACAAAGCAAAATATGTGTTGTATTGAAAAAAAACCCACATTTTTTTTTAAAGGATCATCACTATGAAGTAAGAAAATATACACAAGAGTGCCAGAAGGTCCTCTTTTTGGCTATATTCTGGCCAAATTTCAGTGTCTTTCCCCAGTCACTTTGCGTAAATAGTTGTTTAGAAAAATCAGTAAGGTGTGTATATACAATATAAGTGTATATATGTATATAGTTATGTCAGAAGACATGCTCAAAGCTCGTCTAACATTTCTCCTTAAACTTGAGAAACAGGTTGCCTTTCAGCAGGGACTAAGACTGGAATAGAATAGAATAGAATAGAATAGAATAGAATAGAATAGAATAGAATAGAATAGAATAGAATAGAATAGAATAGAATAGAATAGAATATTTCAGTTGGAAGGGACCTACAATGATCATGTAGTCCAACTGCCAAATTTTCAGTGGAAGTCAAGAAAATCTTACAAATGTGCAGCTAGAATGGAATTAAATGTGGCTGGAACACTCTTTGGTCATTTGCTGTCTTTTAAGGAGCACATAACCTTTTAGTGTTAACAATTGAATATTTTTAATCAGTGCTTTCAAATCACTGATCAAATTGTTGAACAGTTCCATAGCCTTCAATGGCAACTCACATTCCTGACATTATAGTTTAATGCCTTTCTTGTATTGTGTGAACTTTACATATCGTGGTTTAAAATACTTTTCAGTGGGCTGCTTATACTGTGATATTTTCAAGGTAAAAAGAGTGTTTTCCAACAAGACATTCTCAGCTGTTTTTAATCACTAACCTTGTTCACCAAACTCTAGCCTACACAGAAAGCACTGAAAATTTTTCACCAGGGTGGTTATGCTGGAAAACTGTCCTGGTGCAGCCTAGAATTTTGCTTCTGTCAAAAGAAAATAGTAAAAACTTAACTTGAAGGTGCTGTTATTACACCAATAATTTATCTGTTTAGTCTGAAGTTTCACAGAGGAAAATCAAAAGGTAGAGTTAGTGCTACGCTAAAGATTTCCCGAAATGAGATAAGCACTGAAATGAGTGTTAAGACTGGGAAGAGAACTGCAAAAGAGCTACCAAAAAAACAGAGTGGGGGAAGAAAAGCTTGTTGTATCAGGTGCTACACCTAGCATGTGATTAAATACTGTAGCACAGTGAAAGCCGCATGGCTGCCAAGGGCACACATTTGTTTCCCCTTGCAGTCACGAGCAAGAGACTTGGCAGGAGCTCAAAGGCATCACAGATCCTATGCGGTTTATAGGATATTCTGACCTTCATAGCCTGACTCGTCAGTAGGCACTGCGGAGGCATGGGTGGCCAGCTCGACACCAGAAATCTTTGCCAGTGTCACGCTGCTACGGGGCACAGTATTTTTAAACAACATCTCTATACTAATGCAGCTAGATGCAAGTGCAGAGTAAAAGACCGTGGTGTCCCTCACTTTGTACAGAAAACTGGAATAATGAACACCAAGTCTAATTTTGCACATCTCCAAGGATCCATCACCTTCTTGGGCAAACAGCTTCAATGCTTAACCACCTTCATGGGGAAGATTTTGTTTCCTTACATACTGCTGGCATTTTCTTTGCTGCCACCAGTGACGGTGTCACCCCTTGTCCTTTGCTGGGCGCCTGGGAGAAGGGTTGGGTTTCCTCGCTCTCTCGCCAGCCAAATTCTTCCTCTCCTCCTCGTAGCACAGCCCGGCCACCCACCACCACCCTGATCATCCCTGCTGTGGGGCTTAGCTCATTTTTACCGTGGCGAAGCCTTAACGCCTCGCTCCTCGTCCTGTGGGTAGTGGGGACCCCAGGGAGGTCATTGCCACAGGGGAGGCAGGGAAGGTCTCCTTCCCTGGCCTTTAAAAAATCGGTGCTCTGACAGCCTGCTTAGCATTTTTCTGTCATTTTGTTTTCATTCACAGCTTAAATACTAAAAGCTTCATTATGCCATTCATTATTTGTATCTCAATCTAATAAACTTCCTACTCTTCCACCTTGACATTTATTTGCTATTAATGCACAGGCCAGAATCACTGCAGTTTATTTGGCCCAGGTGAAGGTTATTTGCCCACGAGCAAGAAGCAGACATAAGTTGTCATTGTGATGTTTGCAGGAGCTATAGCTGAACTTGCTTTACAACTCTGCATCGCTTAATTGCAAACAAAACCAGCACCACTATGTGTTATTTCCATGTTCTGTGCACAGTGCTCAACTTGTGTACAATCCAAATAATGAAAAAAAGTCCATTTAGGCAGTCACTTTCTACCTCTTGCTAATGGAGAGACGCAGAACGAGAAAAAACATACAAATCCCCGTAATAGCAATAAAAGAAGTATAAATATAAAGATGACAGTTTAATGGAGATTTGTTTGAACAGTATGTTTTTCTTTTAACCAGTCATTGTGGTGCATTACTAATGGTTTTCAATAGCCTGAAATGGAGCTGTTGAAAACATTATGAGGTTTGCAAACATCTTACATTTTGGGCCACTGGGTAGGCATATAAACAGTTCGTCTGAGCTTTCAGAGCTGCAATAAATGCACTAAACCTTGGAAAGCAAGTCATCTTGCACACTTCAACAGTCATGCTTCAGTTGTCCGCCTGAATTGTTTTATATCATAGAATCAGAATCGTTAAGGTTGGAAAAGACCCTTAAGATCATTGAGTCCAACTGTTAACCTATCACCGCCAAGTCCACCACTAAACCATGTCCTCAAGTGCCACATCTACCCATCTTTTAAATACCTCCAGAGATGGGGACTCAACCACTTCCCTGGGCAGCCTGTTCCAATGCTTGACCACCCTTTCGGTGAAGAACTTTTTCCTAACATCTAACCTAAACTTCCCCTGGCGCAGCTTGAGGCCATTTCCTCTCGTCCTATCGCTTGTTACTTGGGAGAAGAGACCAACCCCCACCTGGCTACAACCTCCTTTCAGGTAGTTGTAGAGAGCAATAAGGTCTCCCCTCAGCCTCCTCGTCTCCAAACTAAACAACCTCAGCTCTCTCAGCCTCTCCTCATAAGACTTGTGCTCTAGACCCTTCACCAACTTCGCTGCCCTTCTCTGGACAAGCTCTAGTACCTCGATGTCCTTCTTGTAGTGAGGGGCCCAACACTGAACACAGGACTCGAGGTGCGGCCTCACCAGTGCCGAGTACAGGGGCACTATCACCTCCCTGGTCCTGCTGGCCACACTATTCCTGATACAAGCCAGGATGCCATTGGCCCTCTTGGCCACCTGAGCACACTGCTGGCTCATGTTCAGGCAGCTGTCAACGAACACCCGCAGGTCCTTTTCCGCCAGGCAGCTCTCCAGCCACTCTGCCCCAAACCTGTAGCATTGCATGGGGTTGTTGTGACCAAAGTGCAGGACCTGGCACTTGGCCTGGTTGAATCTCATACAGTTGGCCCTGGGCCATCGATCCAGCCTGTCCAGGTCCCTCTGTAGGGCCTTCCTACCCTCCAGCAGATCGACACTTCCACCCAACTTGGTGTCATCTGCAAACTTAGTGAGGGTGCACTCAATCCCCTCATCCAGATCATCAATGAAGATATTGAACAGGAGCAGCCCCAGTACTGAGCCCTGGGGAACACCACTCGTGACCGGCTGCCAACTGGATTTGGCTCCATTCACCTCCACTCTCTGGGCTCGGCCATCCAGCCAGTTTTTAACCCAGCGCAGAGCGCACCCATCCAAGCCGTGAGCAGCCACTTTCTCCAGGAGAATGCTGTGGGAGACAGTGTCAAAGGCCTTATTAAAGTCCAAGTAGACAACATCAAACTAGCTGTTCTGAACAAAGAAGAATTTGTCTATTTCCATGGGATAATGCTGTCACTTGATAAAACTTAATTTCACGGTTGTTATAAACACCTTTGTTGTAATCAGTCTTCACCCTCCTTTCGGCCTGCTTTCTTGGCAAAGTCTTTGGCTTACAGTAAAGGCCGTGCAAAGGAAAGCACTGGAGAGTAATCACACAAGTGAGCTAATATAACAGTCTCTCTCCGCAAAGCTGATCAGAAGACTGGGATTTCCTTAAAAAAGCTTGTATGAATTTATAGATTTCACAGTAAGTGCTTCCAGAATAATACTATAACACTGAAATGAAAAGGTAACGTCACAGGCAAACCCAAAGCAAGGTGCCTGAAGAACCCTAACAATAAAGTATTTAAAATACACACATATATATATTTACAAAGGAGACATACAAGTCTTGGTTCTGTTACTATTTCTTCCACTTCTATTGCTTCTGTTACATGCCACCAAAAGAAATTAAAGGATCTTGACAACCTGATCGGGGCATCGCAATAAGCCCCGCATCGCTTCTCGTGTGCGTTGCTCTCTCGCTCTTAAGCCATGCTGGGCTTTCCTCGGTGGCTGTCAGAGCGCAGAGCCAGCTGTTCAGCTGCGTAACTGGAACAGCACAAAAATAGACATTCCGCTCAGCACTTGCAGCCACATCAATCTCCATAACAGGCTTTGGGATCTGTGTGTGACACCTCTCCGTAAAATTACTGCATGATGTGATGGTTGGCACCCAAAATAGTGTTTGAGCTCCGGCTGTCAGGGATAAACCTCATTAGTCATTAGTGCCCTGCCTGTAAGACAGCGGGGTTTTGGTGTGACAAGGACAGAGCCGTTGCTGCTCCCTGCTGGTTCCTGGTGGAGAGGAGGTCGGTGGTGGAAGCTGACTCACTCATCCTTCCTTCCCCAACCTTCTCTAGCTGTCATAACATTTTTTCACCTAAACCCTGGAGCAAGGACATTCATCTCTCCCGACAGCCTGGCTCCTGGGCACACTTCCCTCCCCATCACCCTCTTCCCCACAGCCATACACAAGTGGAAATGCTCTCACTCCAGGTGCCTCCATGCCTTTCCACAACCCCCATGAAGGGGAAACCTGGCTTCCTCCAGACGCTTTCATTTCCTACCTTTGCACCAACAGCAATGAGAAGAGGCGATGTGTTAGGAGGAGAAATGTTTCCAGTGGAGAAAGGTCACTTTACCGAGGCCTATTTGTGTCTCCTGCTGCGTCGCGCTTCCTCTTTCTCCTCCCCACAATCGCCTTTCCTCTGGTTCAGGCCCTACGGAAGCCAGCGCACCTCCTTTTCACTATGTTGGACACCCAACACAGGGAACATCTGCACCCCCAGAAAGCCTAATGAAAACCTTTATTTATATTTTGCAGGCATGGGTAGACTAAACTCATTAACAACAATCTGTAAGTGTCCTGTATTTTCTCTTAGTCTCACGCTAGTGGTTCCCACGATCCATTAACAGACCTCAATGTGTAGCCAAAGTAATGTTTCAACTAATACGATTTGTCTTCTCAAATGTGACATTATTTTGCACTTGAGTCAGCCTGATTAAAGTGAGCCAGGATGTAAGTGCTACCCGAGGCCTCCACGCTGCACTGACAACAGCCCTGCCAGAGCGGGGGGACAAAAGGGAGGAGGCAAAACAGCCTGTGAGCAGATTAGCTGTGCCGTGCTTAGCATTGCTCTTCTGCCCAGATGATGAAAATGGCTTCTACGTTTGCATATATTCTTATCTGTGCTGTGCCAGGTTCATACGGCAGCATCTCTGAAACACGCGAGTGGTATAAATCCCCTAGTCAGACTAAACTATTGGTATGAAGTTGCAGGCAAGCACAATGCAGCCCACATGTGTTGTAGCACAGATATCCTGAGCTGGGCATCCAGGTACTGAAACATGATGAGCTTCAGTGACGCTCAGTGTGGCTGATAGCAAAAACCTTCTCTGCAACATGGGGAAGGAACAGCTTTGTGGTTTTCACTCTTCTGGACCTGGCTTGCCATACAGCACCGTAAGAGCTGTTGCAGTAGTTTAGCTAGATTTGCTAGTTCTTCCACTTCCCTGGTTTCTCATATCTGCAATAAATGTAGAGCTCTCTTTTTCTCCTCAAGATTTCACCATACTGACCTAGTGTGGAAAAAACCTGCATAAATATACACCAATGACAAGGTGGCTTTCCAGTCTGCCCGTGCTCTGTGGTCAGCAGGAATGCTGAAGTCAGGGGTGACTTCACCTCAGTACAGCTGAACAAATAACCCAGGTTGTCTTCATGGGGGATGGAAAGCTGGACAATACAGTCAGTAGTGTCTAGGCTGAAGTCACCTCATCCTATAGTGAGCAATTCCACTTGATCTTAAAAGACCACTGACTTTACTAACCAACGAGGCCAGTTTGGAGTATAATGGCAGAGGAGATGATACCCAGCTCAGGTGTGGACCCCACCACCACGGGCACCTAAACTGAGGCCAAATGAATTTGGAGGGATGGTCATAGCTTGATTTTAGTAGCTGACCTTGGAGTGCTCCTGAAAAGTGAATGCAGGTACATGAACAGCTATTTTTTTTCCCATCCTTTGACATCAATAGCGCAAATTCATGTGGTTTAGCTGATGGTCAGCTTAAAGAACAGCTTCACCCTGCCAGGTAAATGGTGCTGAGGACAGGTGTTTCTCCAGTGGATTTTACATCAAATAGATTTGAAAAGCCTCTGAAGTTTGTATTCTGTATTTTATACTGTAAAATCTAAGCCACGGTAAATAATCTGCAATAACGCCATGACAGCTGATAAGGACAGAAAGGAGCAGGATTTCCAAACTGATAATCTGAAAAATGTATAACCACACGTGTGCACAAGACAAGCAAAACTGATACTTATCAAATATTATCACAGAGCTGAAGGATCCCAACTGAGTATTAGACCTGCATTGCTCTGGAATTTGCACAAACACACAACAGAGACATCCTACAGCTTATAGAATTAAAATGTTCATTATGGCTGGGTGAACTGCAACAAAGGCATGGAAAAATGTTGATTACATCTGAAATATACTTTATAGGATTCTCATAACATCTAAACTGATCAAAAATAAATGTGTATTTATATATACACATTTATATATGTATATAGAAATGTACTCACAGGTGAACATGATGGAAGACTGTATATGTATTTTATGCAAAGACACAGGACTGTCACCTCCACGCACATGTTCTCACCATTGGGCTGTAAGGTCTGTTCTTTCTGCTTTCTTTTTTGAATTTACTGCTTAGCCTCACCCTGGACATCCTCCTTCTTCCGTTATTTCTCTGACTACTTAATGAGAAAGCTGTAATATAGGAAAAAGACAAAATCTTCTTTTCACATATTTTAAAAGAAAGCAGTAGTGGGATTTTGATAACCCTTCAGGGCATCATTACCCGGGAGGGGATAGTTTGATGCTCCCTTACAGTGTCGGGGCCCAGAGGGAAAAAGAGCTACTACTTCTTACATGGCATAGGTACCACGTGGTTTAGACAGAAACTCTTTCTCTGCTCAGAAGCACAAACCTAGGCATTTGGGGAATTTAAACTAAAAGAGCAAACCGGCTGTAGACCACAGGCATCCCCAGGGTGACAGAGCAGCTCAGCGGGGGCGTGCAGGATCTTTTGTGTTGGACAGCTAAGTTCTATCCAGGACTTTACAGGTTGTGTCTGGACCTTAGAAATTTCAGTCTACAGTTGTTCCAGGACCCGTTCATATAACAGACTAATGACCTGTAAAATTTCAGTTTAAAATGCCTTTGGAGAGTTATAGTAAACATTTTAGAATGTAACTGAAGATAAATTTCCATTCTGTTTTTACTCTTACAACCCATAAAGCAGAAAGCATTTCATATAAAAAGACTCTAAACCAAATCCCCTCTTCTCATTTTAATTTTACTCGTATAATCTATAAACAATTTTATATGAAAACACTGTAAAATGCATGCCTTTCTGCTTCTTCACTATTGAATTTTCAGAGTGGTATGAATTTCCAAGTCTAAGCTTCTGGAGAGAAGGGCTTATAGGAAAATGTTGATGCTCTCTTAACTATTGTGCTCTGACCAACACTGCAGTAACAGAGAACACCAATAAAGCACTGCAGTGCTGTATAATTGTCTTATTAATTGGAACGTTATTTACAGAGAGGGCTGCCTTCACAGCATGCACCTACTTTCTGAAATGCTCGCAGCACTCAGGACACAGCAGGCAGCCAGCATAAAAGTTCAGTTAAAGAAACAGTAAAATAGCCATCCATATAAGTGCAAGTTAATGAATTGAGTCCTCCTGGCAGGAAGACTTGAATGTGAGCAAGCATTTTCAAATTTAAAGAGAGGTGACCTTAAAAGCCTGCCAAACCTCAAAGCTAATGCCGCATTTATGATGATGGCGGTGGGGCCCTTTAATTTTTAGACGAAGAACAACCCATCTCAGCTATTCTAATAAAATATGTTGTATGATATGTTATAAACTACATTCTGACAAAGATCCTTTTTGGAAACCAGAGGGTGAGAAAGAAAACGACCTTTTTAATGTGTAGGGCACTACCTCACATCTAATTTAAATGCTTAAATAGCATTCTACATACTAAATCCTGTGCATGGCAGCTGTTTATGGAGTCCCTCTTTGATGAAAGTTCTCCAGACACCATGAAAAGGAACTGCCACACTGCCTCTATGCTCCTAAAACAGACATTAGTGCCAACTATTCAACAAAGCATTTCATATTTTCAGTGTCGCCATAAAATCCTTTCAGCTGGCAGAAGGGAAATTATGATGTCTGTCCCTCTGCCTTTGCAGAGTCCAACTGACTTTTTAGCAAATTCAATGGAAAAAACCCAAAAAGTATGCAGCACCAAGGCTTACAGCTTTGGAGGATTGTTTTTGCCAAGATTAATGTTTCATTATCATATATGAAATGATATGATATAATAAATGAAATATAGCACAGCTACTAGGTCAATACTTACATTTACAACTTCAGTGCAAAGTTCATAAATGACTATCGTCTCATTTATTCAGCATGGGTACACAACACTGGGTTTTTAAAGATTTTTAGGGCAGCCAATATTTTCACAAAATACCTTGCAAAATCGTTTGTATAATTTACTTCCTAAAATACCTGATACTTGCAGACTTTCGGACAGATTGTCCATCTTGCTTAGGACTTTCCAACCTAGCTCAGTGCAAAGCAGGAAGTTGATTTTTGCCGTTAACACCGAGTTGCCATAAATCAGGCTTTCATTGCGGGCTCTTTTGATGTGCCGTTCATGATGCTACAACTCGCACTCAGTTCTTGGAAACCGAAGCCAGTTGCTTCCTTGGCAATTATATGGTATAATAGCAGCCTGGATCCCAGTTCATCTGCAATCAATGTTAAAGTGTTTTATGTTAGTTATTCAGTGGAACACAGAGCACTCTAGTGCCTAATTTCCTTTGCGGATCTAGTCATTCCTCTTTTCCTCAGAAAACATTGAAAATCAACACTGTATTTTTTTAAAATGTTTTCTCTGGTGCTTTGAATAAAATCAACTACGTTGTGGTTTAAAAAAGCACCTGTGAGTGAAATACATCCCATCTATGTCTAGGTACCTATTTGAGACAGACCTGCTTCTGATTTCATCACTTTATGCAATCTGACCCCCGTTGCTCTGCAGCTCACGTTTGATTATGGCTGGGTCCGCTGCCATCCATCACCACCAAACCCCCTACCAGCCCAAAGCAAAGAAGTGCCTTGCGATTCAGACAGCACCGAGATGCAGGCAGGTTACAGGCACTGCCAGTTTTCGGGTCCCTCGTGTGCATTTGAGAAAAGGTACGGTGCTGGAGAGCAGTCAGCTGGAGAGCAAGGAAATCCAAATTCCTGACTTCTTTTTATTTCAAAGCCATTTTTTTTTCCCTGCAGAGCAGCTATATTAACTTCAGCGTTCTGGATCAAATTCAGTTGAGATAGGCAATAGGCATATTACTCCTGCAGTTTCAAACACTGGTGGCATTTCCTTGGCTCTCCGCCAAGTATAAAACTATTACATACTGTTGCTAGATTTGTATAAACAGTTACCAGCCTTCCTCTGAAAAACCAACTGCACTTCAATAGTGTTTGGGAATAGCGTTTTGCATTAGCTAAGGCTGTAAATAGTACCATCTTCCAATATGATCTTCCTTCCAAAAATGATACTCCATGCCACTGGTTCATTACTTTTTCCCAAACAAATCTGCCTCAAAATGGAGTTTTTCCGTGTTTCCATTTAGCAGAAGGAATTCTAAAAGACTTAAGAAAAGTCACTTTAAGCTACCTCAGGTAAGGTAAGCACAGAGATTTAAGCAGGCATGTAAGTCAGACTAGTGTTCCCACAACATAGAGCAGACCAACTTATATTTGGTTCATGGGTGACTCAAGTTACTAGAAGCTCACATTTCAAATGCAAACAGCTATGATGAAAGAAATATTTTTAATGTTACAATGCTACTGTCCAGTCGTAATAGAGATGACCTAGACTCAGGCAAGCCCATAGCAGGCTGGATCCATGTCATGGCTGTCTATTGGGCTATATTCTGGCATTGAGCCTCTTGTAGCCATTTTCTCCTGTTTCTTTCCTTAATCCTTGTCAATGACAAAGACGTTTTCTGGCTGCTGTAGCTGTAGTCCCTCTTCTTGTTTCTGTCATAAAGTCATGGAACAAAGTTTGAGTTACAAATGTGAAATATGAGTTGCTGAAACGTGTGAATTCATACTCTTTTATGATTTCTGGAAGCTTTACCGGTTCTAGTTCTGATTATAAGTCCAAATACATCAAAAGCTGTTTATGTTACCAAATGCCAGAATACACAGATGGCATCCATTTAACTGAGTAGATTTTTACTATTGGTTATGGGCATTTCATGCTATCAATCTGACATCTTCCTGAAGCATCTTTTTTTTTTTTTTTTAACTCTTCCTTAAGGTAAATAGGTGTTTGGCCAAATCCTTCTGGCTTTACTTTTATGAATTAATTTCACTCTGGCTGCTACAGTATAAAGAGAACACTGTTGGGCCCATGATGTTTGATTTATTATTTCAGTTGAAGAGCTCTTGAAATGCCTAGTACATTTGATCTTTCTGGTAATTCCAAATACAGCATCTATATCATAGCCATATGCACACCACATCATACTTTTTCTTGATAGAAAAGAAAAAAAAAAACACAAACAAGACGCAATCTCCTCAAACATAAAAGAAATTGGAAGAAATAAGAACCACACCTCTATACATCTGTTCTTTGGCCTAGAATGTATTTATTGATGCAGGATATGGATCTAAACCAACATGAAATTATTCTTCAGAAATAGTGAATCTTATCCTTCAAAGGGTCTGAAAGTGTACCTATGGAAGATGGCTGAATTTGGCAATGATTTCCTAAGCTTGAGCTATATTAAGAATAATAGGATTATGTTATTACAACTCTAGCTGTGATAGGGCTGGAGAAGGTTACTTAGACCCTGTGGTTACACTGCTAAATAGAAGAGAGCCAGGAGCTAATCCTCAGTGCTGAGGCCAAATGGTAAGCACAGACAGATCCATGCTCCATAGCTCTTGTCCCTGCGACTTGTCTCATCCCATGTGGTGCCTATGCAGTCCAATGGAAAATGTTTCTTTTCATGTGGTTTTTTTCCCAGTTGAAGATGTCTGAAGTAATTTATAACCTGTGCTGCAGCTTGCCAGAGTGGTGGCTTTGAAACATTAAGCTGCATGTGTGTATGGCACGTCTGAGGGTGTAAACCCTGCTGGGATAGCACTGGAAGATTGTGTAGGATGGAAGGAGTCGCACTTGGTGCAGCCTTCTCCATGCTATCCTGGAGTGAGCTAGTTTGCAGAACTGAGCCCAGGCATTGGTGAGAGCCAGGAGCTCAGCAGAGAAGTCCATCCCCCGCTGACCTGAACTGGGTATACAATGCAACTTACTGTGGTGTACAACTCTCCACAGTTCAGCCTGAGACTTAGTCTCTATTTTGGTGTCCAAGGAGCTTAAGAAGCTCCAAAACACTGCCCACATTTCTACCACTGCCTTTTTCCAGCCCAGAAGCCCAGTGTTTCAAACGCTGGGGAATGATGTGCTGAGGGCACTAACCATGTGGGCTAGGCTAAATACACCATAATCCCTATCAGGCAAGAAGACGACATTGCGTAACATGCAATTTTTCACTCTCAAGCACGGAGAGCCTTCCAGGTGCTTTTCCGCTGAGAGGCTGGCACTTGCAGGACAGGCTCCTAAAGAAACTGGTTTGACTGAGGAGACTCTTGCAAGCAGTATGGGACAAAAGAGGCACTGGTCCTTCTCAGGCCAGAGAAACAGAGGCAGGGAAAATACCAAGACTGGAGAGAAACCTTTTATACCAACTCTGGGCAGAGCTCCCTGGGATTTCATGCTCCTGTGGGAACATTATGTTTTCCCCCTACGACATGAAGTGACTCGTATTAGGAGAGAGAAGCAAACTTCTCATGCGGGACACTCTGCAGCCAGTTCCAGACCAGTAAAGGCAATTCCCAGTGAGCAGAGAGCTTTTGGTAGTATTCCCAGATCTTGCCAATGAGCAGCACGGCACATACCAGCAGTCACTCAGCAAACCTAGCCAAAGCTTTATTATTGATCTCGAATGTCCTCTCCTTTTCCCAGCAAGACACTGGAAATAGCATAAGGCTATCCATTCGCTTGGCAGTGCAGCCTACAGACACAGCAGGGAAGTGCCATGGGACTCATCACATGGCAGAGACAGATGGGCTCTTCCTGCTCTTTATCTCTCTTCCCGTTGCCTGTGCCTACTTGAACACCCTCCTCCTCTTGCAGACTAAGCTTTAGGGATATTGCATGGCTGCACAGTTAGTAGCACTGATACCCATGACCATGCCATCTGCTCTAGGCTCATGGTCTCAGGAGTTACCATGCCATCCTCTCTAGACCTTTTCTCTAAGCAGGTCTTGGGGCGTGGTTTGCAAAGGCACCAGTCTAGCTGAATGTTCTCATACATAGTCACACATTTTAGGCGTGAGATGTATGTGCAGCCAGAACTTTGGTCTAGATAACCACGCTAGGTTTTTAGCATCTCCATGCACCACTGAGACTACAGGGGATGTTGGCTTGGACTTGGCCCTCAAAGTCCTCCAGCGTGGAGCTAGCCACTGAAGGCATGATCTCCCTTGGTGCTGACGGAGGTGAAGGCCTGGATAAAGTCTTCTGAGGGACTGCAGGTGTCAGGTAGGGCTGCCTGTCAGGCCACAGCCATGGAGATAACACCCGCATACTTATGATACCTATGTCTGGGAGAACTACATGGGAAAGACCTTCTACTCCATCTCCCCATGAAAGCATCAGATACTCATTTGATTCCAAAATATCTTGGATCTCTCATTCTAATCATAACTAATGTATGCTACAGCTACAGCCTAAGAGTATAGTGAACACTGTTACCTTGTTGTCTGGCAGTATTCCCTCCTCTTTTTGTCACTGGTAATTCTTCTCTTGATCACCGCCGTGTGGCCACTACTATTATAAGGAACGTAGAGAATGCAAATAAAGGGTTGTTCATTTGTTTGCCTCACTGCTACCCTGAGGCACTTCTCTTGTGCTTACTGCCCATCACTGAAGCCTGCCCTCCCTCCCCTGGGTCTCAATAACAGGTATGCTCTCTGGCCCCAGGAGACACTTTGCATAGTTTAAAAATTAGTGCTCAGTCTGAAGATGGGAGGATTGCCAGCTAGTCAAGCAGCACTAAAAATCATTGCTTTTTTATTCTGCCTGGCTCAGTATTCCACCTTCCAAAAGCAAATTATACACTTCAATTTCCAATGTTTTCCCTATTCTAGCATTACTGCCCTATACCCTCTATTGAATTTTATTCTTCCTTGTGCAGAGCACTGCCCTGCTGCAATGAGATACAGGCCTTAACTCTCCTAGTGCTCTTTCTGGTTTTACTTTTTCATTTTATTTTAATCTTTAGGAACGAAATAAACCGAGAGATGGGTCAGAGGAAATGAGGAGAAGGTAAATACAGACCTGATGGGACACGGAGGAGGAAGATTAGGGGAAGAAGGGAGTCAGATTAGCAGCTAGCAGCCAGAAATCAGCTGCATTTGAGCAGTGTGCACAGGCTGTTTACTTCACTGCTGTAGGGGGGGGTGGTGGTGAAAGAATGAGGTCATGAGGTGCGTCCACTCTGCTTTTTGCTACTTTTGCTTTACTTGCCTCACCTCTAAGTTGGTTTAATCTCTGAAAAAGGCTTTCTCTGTTGTCTAGTGGTCGTTGCAAACAGAAAGAGGGTGAGTAGGAGGCCAGTCAAGCCCATACATTACATATTTAATCATTGTTTCCTGTAAGGCAAGGCTTATTGCTATAGTCATGCTTTCCATTTTATGCATCCCTCCCTTGGGCCACATATAATTCTTCATATTGTGGTTGACATTCGGGCATTTAAATTACAGCTCTCTATCTTGCCTTGCAGACTGCAATGACTTTCTTGGCTTTAGAGTATTTGCTGTCCAGATGGTTGCTGTCAAATAAGAAACAGGTGGCATCACTGACATGTGGTTTGCCTATAAATTTCTTCAGAAAACAGAGTAAAATTTCAAAATGTTCTTAAGCTTGATGGTCTGTATTATTAAAAGGCATTTCAGTCCTAGGTAGTCTCTGTGGGACTCAGGGAGAGAGAGCCTTGAAAAAGTCTCTGTGCAACTTGAAGACGACTATTTATCAGTCTTGCATCTTCTTTCCCCAAAGACCTGACACTGCCCTGATGGACTTGGCTCCAACCTCAAATAATTTCTTCTCCTTTCTGCAAATTCTTCAGTCGCTTCTGGAGCGAGTGCCCGGCAGTGGATGTGACTGTGAGCAGCAGAGAGGGCAGCAGCGAAGAGGGTGAAGCAGGGAGGCCAGGAAAGCCCCAGGAGAGGTGGTGGGTCCAGCACGTTCATTTATGTATCTCTCCAGCATTCCCTCCACTAGATGGTACTCGGGCAACACATTTGTCTTCACAGGCTTTCCCAGCAGTGGTAAGCATAATAATACAGTGTCCCTGCATAGAGAAGCAGAAAACGGTCAGGCTTTTCAGGGTGCAAGAAACTTCTGGTGAAGACCGTTAAACTTTCAAGGTGAAATACTCAAAATTTAGCAAAGAAAAGAGGTGGCCTGAGCAAGCTTAGCTTGCTTTTGCATCTGTTACAACAATCTTCAGTTGCATAGATCACGTTCATTTTTCCATATTTTGTTTTTATTTGTCCTCTAAGAGCATATATAATTTAGAATATTATTACAGAAAACAAATGGTAAGAATTATGTTCAAGTTAGATCCTACCACTATCTTTTCCCAAAAGTTACCATTTAACAAAAAATTAATTCATTTGCCTGTCCTTACCAACACATACATTATTTGCTGCAATATAAGGCATCCAAAGCAAGGCAAAACTCACCCTTACAGCTTATATAGCTTAATCCGGTAGATCATTGGTGTCACTGGCAGCCAGCAGGTCAGTAAATGATAGTGCCCATGCACTTCACAATATTTATATGTCTTATATTGATGTTTTTAATACCTGGACTTTTCTACCTTTGGGTCTTTTTTCAAGTGGAAGGGTGAGTGAGAATGTAGAGATGAGTGAATCTACATATTCACAGTTGTATCCGGATTCTTACAGCCTAGACTGAGTGTGGTACCTTATTCCATGGGCAATGGTAAAATCTACGGCTATTTGAGTTCTAAGATCATGTGAGGTGGGTTACATTTTGCCATTTCTGCTCCAAGACAAACAGAACTGCAATAAGGTTTGTACAACTTGTCAGCCAAAGCTGCTGATTATAAAGAAGCAGGACTTCCAGGCTGTGCTGGAGGCTCTGACAGCTCATCCGATGAGCACAAAGCTGTTGGAAAGCAAAAAAGATGCAATAAACCTCTAGCTATTAGGGCTTGCTGGTATGTCTCTTGGACTTTTAAATCCAAGAATCACTGCACTTTTTGGGAAGAAAAATTTGTACACTGTCTACAACAATTAGCCTCTTTTGTCTCTGTGCGACTAGAGGATTTAAAGCATTTTATATACCTCCTTCTCACGTCCTCTGACTGTAAGACCTCCCTCAACACTAGAAAAACATTAGAAAAGACAAAAGGAAAAGATAACGTACCTTCCACGTTATTTATTTCTTATAACTCTAGAAGCTTTTATTGGTTATTAGTGTTACAATAATGTATGACATTCCTCAAGAAGCTTCAGGTTGACAGGATCAATTGCTGGTCTAAGCATATATAAGATGCTTCGAGGGCAACTTTAACGAAGAAAAATGGGATTTTCATAGATCTTGTTCTTTTAATGTACACATTTCAGAACTCTGTTAAAAAAGGTTACTTGAGGGAAGACAGTTTGAGTTAGTCCCACCAGCATTAAAGCAAGATTAATTTTTCCTTTCTGATTTTTTTTCAGAACCATTTTCATGCATCTAAAGAGCTTTTCTGCCCGCTAACAACTCTTTACTTTCTAATGAACCTATGACTGACAGAAAGTTGAGCTTTTCTTTCCTCCCACTAATACCACCATTGTATGTGTCTTGTTAACCAGTATTGTGTATCAGTCACAAGCTGACTCCTTTGTGCCTTTGTAAAGTATCAATTTAGTCAGCATTATCTGCTGGGGAGACAATGCTGCTGGTAAACGTGAACACAAAATCCTGTAGCATTATCAGCCCTAAAAACACTGGTTCAGCCAGGAACCCTGGAGCCTGGGAGGTGGCGAGGCTGCAGCCGGAGAGCCGGCTGGCCGTCAGCAGCTGGCCGCGGCGGGGTCCGAGGGCCCAGGCAGGCGGCCAGGAGAGGACCGGCTGCCAGGGCCGGCCAGGGCGCAGGGGTGGCCGGGAGCTCGGGCAGCGTCTTCATTCTGGCTGCCGGTTGGGTTGCTTGGCTGGAAAAAAAACTATGCCATCCAGATCTGCCTGCCAACCTGCCGGCGACTTCACTATGCTGATATTTGACCAGACGGACACATTCCCAGCGTCTATTTTCACTTTTGCTTCATCAGGCTTTTCCAATAGTAAACTGATTTCTCTGCATTAAAAAAGCCACCACCAAACCCAAACCCCGTGGCATACGCAGAACGTAGAGTCTGTGGCTCCTCGTACCTGCAGATGCGAGTTAGCTCCCCATGGGTCTCTAGGTAGACTTTAAAAGGGAAGGTTAGACCACCTTGGTCTCTCATGTTTTCCTGCCTGGCCGATGGTCAGCAGAAACACCCAACCCCCATTGCACTAGGGAGGGGGAGGGCAGCAGCTCTGTGGGGGTTCTGTGTCTTTGGATGAAATTGTCCCTTTGTTAGTCCAAAATAGCTCAAATTGGGCAACTTTCCAAGCATGCAGTGAAAGACGTCTGTTTGAGACAGTGCTTAGAGAAGGCTGAGGATGGAGGACTGAAAAAGAGGTGCCTGACTGGCTGGGTTCCCACCGGAGTGATTAATGTAATGTTGCTGGGATTTTACTGCATTATTAATGAAGTGTTAGGGTGCCTGGAGCACTGGAAAAACATCTCTGGAAAATTATTACGAAAAATCTGAATTGGTGTATTGGACAACCTTTCATATTATTTTTTTTCCTTGCCCGTAGAGTCCTTATCATGCCAGAGGAAGGCTATAAATAATAATGAGCAGGAGCAAGACTACGCAGGCGCTGCTCCCTCCACCTCCCCAAGGAGCGGCGGCCCTGCTGCCAGCGGGCCCTGGGTGCCAGCAGCCCACAGGAGCCTTGCCCAGGGACTGCGCGGGGGTCGGGGCTGCACCCACCGAGCCCCTCGGGGCTCCCCACCAAAGCTCGGGAGATGCCGCCTGTGGAGTTCTGCTTTGCGGAACAGTATCGGGATCTGACAGGGAATAGTCTGGGCTGGTCTAGGGATATTGTTTGCACTGATGAAGCTTGCATCTAGGATGATCAGTATAAAATATCTCTACTTTTTTTCGCCTAAGCTGTTATCTCCTTTTTTTATTGGCTTCGTCATGCCTTTTTTTTCTTCTTTTCTTCTACATCCTCAACTCTTGTGCTCTATATTATAATCATTACCATCTTTTCTGATGGTAGCAACTGTGGGTTTGGGGGGGGGGGCGGATTCTGGTTGCTTTTTTTTTGGTGGTGTTTCTGGTTTTTGGTTGTTTTTGTTTGTTGTTTTTTTTTTTTTTTTTAACTGCTGTGCTTTAAACCAGCCTCGCCTGTCTAAAGCTTCCAGTTGCTAAGCGACTTTTCCCCTCCGCCCTTCCCGCAGCCCGGTTGCCATAGCGCTGCCAGCCTCGGCTATCAAGTAGCAGAGAGCAGTCATTGCTCACCCTAAAAAAAAAAAAAAAAAAAAAAAAAAAAGCACCAAAAACCAGGGCTGCACAGGCAAATAAACATTTTCTTTCCTTTTTAATTCATTTTGCGAGCCGGCGGGGAGGATCCCTGCACGCATTACAGCCGCGGTTGCGCGCTGCGTTATTTTCTTGCGGAAGTTTTCGGTTCGGTCTCTGCGTTAAAATAGGACGGACCGCAGTGCTGACTCACGGACACCTGTGACGTTGTTCATGGCAGCAACAGATATTTGAGGATGTACTTTCTAAGAAGCTGTTCTTCATACCTGAGCGACTGGTATCGCACCCTCCGTGACTGTAATTCACTCAGCACAAACATTGTGAAAATCTGAGCCTCTTTCCTTAGAAACCAGGTGATATGGTTAGAGATTTTCTCCCGAGACATTTTTTAGTAACAATAACATCATACGTACACAAAATGTGTGGTGTGCTACCATCAAGGACTAAAAGAATACACACGTTAAAAATCAGCTTTCCTTTCCAAATGCACACAAACAAATTTGTATGAGAAATCATTTCCAGAGACATAGAAAGCCTTACTTTTTTTTACGGAAAAACACATCCCTAGTGGCTTGGGTGAGATGAAAGTCAATGTCAACCCTAAAACAATAAACAAGAAGGAAAACCTGACGTCTTTCTGCTCTAAAATGGTGAGCTTTCTTCTCATCAGTCTACTGATTGCCAGGCTTTACCAGCTGGGTGCTTTAGGGTGACATGGAGCATGGCAAGACAGACCTGGGGTCTCTAACCAGCCACGCCATCCATCATACCCAGTCCAAAAAAAGAAGTATATTTGACTTGTGTATAAAAATGAAAGTGTGCAGGCTTTAAAATACCTGCTAATAAAGAATTTGGTAGTATAAGATAACCTGTGTGAGAATATAAATCATGTGAGTTAAATTTGAGTTGATATTTGGGGGAGAGAGGCTTTTCCACCAGTAAATGTTAAAAACGGTACTCGAGTTGGACATAGAATCATTTCAGTTGTTCTGTGACTTTAGTTTCCATTAATCACAACAAAAGCCTCCACCTCGGGCTGTCAGTATAAAGCCTCTCTTAAGATCCAGGGAACTTTCTTCCCATGTTCTGCGGTCGGTGAGATATTGTGATAATAAATGCAGCGAGGAGCTAGACTCCATGTCCTTACATGCCCTTCCATTTATCCAATCCAGCATCTGCCTATTGGAACGAGTGCATCAGATACAGGCAGTGTGCCAGCTATTAAAATGTTACACCTACCGTCACGGAGCTGAATTGTACATTTCGTTTTTCCCTTGTCCTTGAAAAGGACTTACTCCTGAAGTAAGAGGAGTGTGCTTAATGGCTCCTTGTCTTAAATTCCCTATTTACCCAACTATCTGTTCCCTGATTTGGTACTTTGTATTCTCTTCTCTTCATGCTATTCTTGGGAACATTAAATATCATTGTGCAAGAAAAGTCATTTAAGAAAAAAACCTTTGCCAACCGTATGGAAAACTGATTTCAAAATCCATTTCTACTCTGATGACGCATGAAAATCAAATATCGTGAGGAAAAAAAAGGATTTTTTAAAAGTTTCTTTTATTTAATCAGGATGTTTTTGTTCTTCTTAGGAGCTGACTGACATAACTTCAGCCGGGGGTCCCTGTGCTGTGGTCAGAATCCAGACATCACTGAGGTTTCAATAAATTGACATTTTCTTACTGAAAAAAAAATGGCAAAAAATTCTTATCAGCTTTACTATCTGTTGTTCTAAAGGAATTCAGGATTTGAGAATGGCTATGTTCAATATGTTAGGAATTGAAGGTCTACGGAACAGACCTTTTTGTTCTGGAGATATTGATTCTAGGGAAAATATTGCCAGATTTATTACGTGAAGACTGTTGCCTAATCACAGAATTAGGTGAAGATCCTTATTCTCAATTAGAGTGCCTTAGCTCTAGGCTTCATTTCATCCAGAAGAGAAATTACTGGAATAAAGGTTAAATATCCAAATCAGAAGTATTACTGCCTATGTTTCTTGATGTTTGAAATGGTAATAGAACAAATTGAACATTAACCTAGTAGGACCAAGGCATCTCTATTTGCATGGTTTTGACATCTGAATTGGGCAATAACTTCTCCATGCTGAAATTATGCAATGGTTGTTAGTCAGCCTTTCATTTCCTCAAGCATTTGTGCACAGATTACATCCGCATATTATATTTTATTATGACTCATTAAAATGCTAATCGACAAAAGTATGCTATCACAGTTCCAGGAGAGATCTACATCATTAAATGGGTTTCCATTTTGATACCTTGCTCACAGGCAACACAACACATCAACTGAAATCCACATCAACAGCTTGCTTTTTAAGTCTATGAACAATGTTCGCTTTGTGCATTGCCAGTCTCGCTGTACCTCTAGGTCTCTACCCATTTTGTTCAAGTCCTCTCCTTCTGATTTCTTTCTCGTTTCCTAACCTTCTCCCCCAACACCCTCAACCAGTTTTCCAGGTAAAATCACTGTGTCATGGTTACGGTACTTCCATGAGAGCCACTTCCTCTGCTGTCTGATTCCGGTACTTCACCTATCTATCACAGTCCCCAAACATTTTTCTCTGCTCACATAAACCCTCTGATTACTGCTTTTTTCTGTGTCACTTCCAGATCTGCTTGTTTATTCTTGTATTTTCTCTTCCTGTCTGACTCTCCTCTCCAATCCCGTCCTATGCAGTTATTTGTGTTCTCTACAAAGTGCCTCCATAGTCATCTAAGTTGTTTATCAGCGCATGCTTTCACCATCCATAAATTCTGAAAGCCAAGATATCAAATTGACCAAACAGTACATTCTCCTTACAGCTGACAGACAGGACACTTATGTCCCTTAAAACTTTTAGGTAATGGTAACTTTACATCAGCAGAATTTCCATTTTGCTGAATCTTAGTTACTCTGATGCTAGAATTAGATTCTGGGAAATTGTTATTTCTCACCAGATACATGCTTGTCCTGTTCCTCTATTTTCTACCATATATACTGATGATTTTCCTTGCCACCCAGACTATTTTTTAAAAAAATGTTCTGTAAAATTACTTCCCTCTGATAAGTTAAAGTTTCTCAATCTTAGCATTTATTTCTTGAACATTCACATTAAAATCTAGAATCTGAATCCCAATATTCAAAGATATTTTTCTTTGCTTAGTGAAAATTATTGAGAAGGAATGTCCAGATTTAATTCAGAGTTGCAGTCTACCTCTTTCAAAGACGCCACTATACTGGCAGGAGGAGTCGTATTTGTCCTTCAGCTCCACCAAAGCAATTATGTCCCCTTCCCTTGGACTGTGTATCAACTCTCTTCTTTGTGTCACTGCCTTATTTTCTTGTGTCCCTGGAGCCTGGGCCTACTGGGGCAGGATTTGTGGACTTCTCTGTGTTTTAATTTGGATGTCGAGTTATATGAACTTAGGTCATGGCTGTAGGAAGCCCCAGGTTTATCTGACCATGGACAGAGAAAGCAAAAAACGATGACAGTCATGAGAAATGAGAAAGTTGGCCCGAGTAAAAGAATTACTCTTACTCTCACCTGATAACAGAGCCGGGATTAGCTGAATCTGGGACTACCATGACTTAGTTTAGATAGTTGTGACTGAAGAAGGTTGAGGCATTCTGGCTGCTTTCAAAATAAATATGTCGATCATCTGCTCTCATTGGCTCCCACTCCAGTCGGCTTACTTGAGGTTTTTAAAAGTAACATGTCTGTTTGTTGTGCACCTGGTGTAATTCTATTTTTGTGCTACTGTGAGGCATTTTATCAAGTACGTAAATCATGCTGAGTACTGCAGTATTTTGAGCATGTGTATGCACATGTAATTCTAACACATAGCCTCAAAGAAAAACCTTTGTCAGAATTATAGATCGCTAGATATTCATTATTCACCATTGTTTGGGTTTCTGTCCAAAACATTTTATTATCCTTTTAGTCTGATAGCAGTTTTCTAGACCATTGCGCAAGCGTTAGTGTTACTTAGCAGTTAATCTCACCCAAAAATGGAATAACAGCCTGCTTTGTCTACCCAAATTCAGTTTGCTGTTCAATCTAATCAAAGCAAAATAAACACCATTCATTTTTATCCTACCACTTTTCCTTCCACTATACTCTCCAAATACTAATACGGTTCATATATACCAGTGGAAAGTGAAAAAAAATGCATGTAGAAGTTCAATTTCAGACTGAAACAACTTGTGCTAGGAAATAATAATAGCCATTAAGAGTAAAGAAGAGAAACTCTAGCATGTTCTGTGGATGTTTTGAAGGTCTGGCTGAGATCCATGGATGCTCAGATGTTGCTGTGACGGAGACCTTCAGAAACGAGTGGATAGATAAAAACCAGTATCTATAGTTTCCTTTTTTTTTTTTTGTTTAAACTTTGTATGTACAGGATTTCTTTCTCAAGTAACAAACATGTAATGAAGTTCCACTTAAAATGATGGTGACTTTAGGTAAGCAGTTTTCTGAGTGCATTACAGATGAACTTTCTATTCCCTTTCTAGAAAAGTGATTATTTAGAGCCATCAATATCTGTTTCCAATCCCCTACTTCCATGCCTTTCAATTGAAGATACCTAAGTACAATTCTAATTGTTTCTTCTGTCTACAGAGAATAAAATGTAATAGCCCGTGGCTTCAGAGATAGATGTGTTTTTGTTGCTGTTGCCCTGTTTTTGTCTCTTGTATCATTCTTGGGTTTTTTCTTTTTCTTAGCCTAATTCCCTATTCTCTTGTAGATTTGTATTTCAGATTTTAGCCAGCGGCATAAAGTGCTTCTCAGAGAGCCTCTTGAAACTTCTCAGTCCATTCCATGAAATCAGCATGAATGTTCTTGTCTCATGGGACTCCTAGAATAGAAAAAAACCTGCAAGGGCATCTACAAAGTGAAAAACCACAAAAAGAAAAAATAAAGTCAAGCTGACTACAACTCAGCCTGCCTTTTTACCATGGGTGAGAAAGACCATCCCCTTATCTCAGAATCAAGGCCTCAGCCCAGCTTTCACTGAAGACAGTGGAATGTTTTCCCTGGACTCCAGTCAGAGCTGCATCAGTCCCCAGCACTCTTCTACAGTACTCAGCGTTAAAGCAAGCACTGACGTATAGCCAGGCCACGGCGATACCGCAGACCGCTGTTTCCTTCCCAGACTAAGCAACTGTCTGGCAATGTTTTCTGCTTGTGCATTTCTTTAAGGCTTTTATTATTTTATCAAAGCTTTAAGAGTATAGGTTACATTTTTCAAGGCTCCATATGCACCTTGCAGCCTAACTTTCGTCAAAAGTCATTTGGACTTTCAAGTCAGGTTGATGCAGAAGGAAAAAACTTACTGTGCCTTTGAGGTATGATTTACAAGTATTATCATTCCTCTCTTTCTTTTCAGTCTTTTTGTGGACCTAAGTCACACTCTTGCCATCTTGTACCACTCCATCGGTGCAAGATGAACCTCAATTTCATTTAATCTGGCCTTTTATGATCTGTCTTACTCTGTGGGAACCACTGTTTGCCCAAGGAATACCAAACAGCAGCCATTTACCGTTAATATAGGAAACAGAACTAAAATTTATTCTCATTATTAAATAAAATTTATCTGCATTATTTACATGCCTGTAAACAAGGCCTTTCATAAATAGATCACCAGTTTTTCATATTCCTGAACATAGTCTCCATAGGCCACGATATACAGAGGCAACCAGGCTCCTAACTCTAAGTTAGGCTTTGGTAGAAGTTAAGGCACTTTGGTATCAGCTTGGAGCCTTTGAGGATCTGGTCACAGAGAATATGGAATACACAAAAGCATTGCAGAACACTATATATTTTAATACCAGTGTTCCCCTCCCCTTGCCCTGGAAAACCCTATAATGAGCCTTGTTGGTTGCCTAACAGCACCCTGACCCGGGCACGAAGCCTCCTCATTCTGTTCACTTCAGGAAGTCCTGCAGTTGTGGATGACGACGGGATGTTGGGAAAAGTGCATGTAAGTCCTCCGTCTGCAATAAATTCCATAAGGAGCCTGGACAGTGACTAAAGACATCTTGCAGCAATAGTTCAAAGACTTGGATAGCAGAAATCCCAGGGAGGGAATTTCTGTTTGAGAGCTTTGGGAAAAAGTCATGGTCTCTCATTTTAGCTACTTAACTGAAATACTTGAATGAGAATATTTGAATGAGATACTTATAGCGGTATCTCCAGAAAGGAATTCATATCTCAACAGGGCAAAACAGACACCTCTAGAGGGCTGCCTCCCTCCACTTTCCCCACAGGGACTATGGGTGACTAAGCTTTCAATGGAGGTGACTCATTTAGATGCCTTCAACTAGGTGGTGTGAACTTTTCTGAGTTTGGTATATGCAGGCAGTGCCTTAGATGTTGAACTAGAATTTGCAGGAGATCTAGAAAAAACTTCTGCTCTCTTTCAGTAAACCAAAGTTGGGTCTTCAAACAGGGGGAAGAATGAAGCTTCCTTCACCCATTCCGTATAGTAAGTGAAGGAGAAACGTATTTTTGCTCCACACTGGAGCAAATTAATACCTGGTCGGGCACTGTCTAGTTCAAAACCTTTTGCTCTTTAGATCTTGTGCAGCAACTACAACACTGCACATTCAGCAGAACAAAAAAACCTGGGGAGAACGTGCCTGTGAAGGAGGTAGGGATCGTTTACGTAGTTGTGTACACACTGTATACACAGCTATGTATGCCGCAACTGTCTCTTGTTCCTGCAGGAAAAGTGGCTCGCCATTTGTGCTCAATGAGCATAGTGGTTCAGAAGCAAAACCCAGTGTTTGGGTTTTTTTCATTTCATGGGACACTGGATAAAGGAACTATGTAATGTACTGTCTAACGTACAATACTTAAATATCTTCTGTCTTCTCATGTTATGTTTTTTGTCATCCATTCATTGAGTCCTAACAGTCTGAAATCCCTCTGACGGGAACTTCCCTGTTTCCCCACCCTGGCTCCCAGTTTGTCAAAGATATAAATCTGTTCAAAATAGCAGCTCTCTCTGCCCCCCCCCCATCTATTTCTGTGATACCATAATTATAAAAATAAATACCTAGATAAGGAAGGACTGGATTTCACTCTGTAGAACTAAGAAGGCAACATTTTAGCTTTCACCATGCCCAGGGCTTCCAGAACACTCCCAACAATCATGAATCTGTTCAAATTACTTTAAATATAGCTGTTTAACCTTTGAAGACCTTGTACTAGGAATTGACAAACTACTTTCAACAGCAAATTAACTGTATTTTCAGATCTTTAGTGGCCTTTGTTTCAAAGATTAGTAAATACTTTCATGTTAAATGCAGAATATACACTAATTTAGAGATATGTAAGGGAGTTTTCAAAGTAGCTGCTTTGAATGGAGTTTAAGTAACATATTTATTCTAGGATGTTTCTGAAATCATAAGAATTCTCAGCAGCAAAGTTTGGAAAACCTGGTGCTGCCTCTAGGACTGCCAGTGTACTCTAGCTTTGGTTGAACACCCTGCTGCTAGGATTTTTCCCCAGCCAGCTGCTGCTCGGGCCACGCTGAGCCAGGGCAGAGGTCCCATCCCAGCCCCGTCCCGTCCCCAGGGAAGTGTCTGATGCCCGGGTCTGGGGCTGCCCCCGGCTCCCTGCTCCTCGCTGGGGTGGTGAGATGGGCCCTGGCTGCCGGGTCCTGCCCCAACGTCCCCCATCCAGGGAGCCCTCTCCGCTCCCATCACCCCTCAGCGAGCAGCCGGCCCTCACTGTACCCTGCCAGTCCTCCCATTCTGGAGAGGGGCATTATCTCTGCATGGTAGATGCTGAAAAAACACCCTGGTTGTCTTGGGCATTGGGACAAACCCAGCTTTATCTGCCCTACTTGTAGAGGATTTCCTGTGACACATTCCCTCCCACAAAGCTGCTGCACGCGATACGCAGAGTCATCAGCTATCATTGCTCCCCAGCGGGTCAAAATGATGCCAATCAGTATCACAGCACAACTTACACTGAGAATTAGGTTAATTTATAGGCAATGAGATTTACTAAATGTGTTGAGGTAACTGCTGAACACGGAGGGGCTATTACATCCATGAGCACCAATGACGTAATTGGACCTGGCCATTTCACCTCTGTTAAAGCATGGCCGTTTCCACCTAGTTAAGCGGGCACTGGAAATCAGCTGCTTTGGAGATAACGCTGGTCTGATACTCTGTGAATTTTCACCAGATTCTGTTGTTTAAAAGCCAAAAAAGTAAAATTTCATTAAAGGGCATCATTTTCTGGAATAGACGTGCCAAGTAGTGGGGGTACACTCACTCACCCACCCACTCATTAGCCCATAGATGAGAAAACGTGACTGGCAAAGGAGCGTCAGTGGAAAAGCAAAGGAAAAGGGAAGATATTTGAATATTTTGGTTGGCAAATGTCATTTTGCATAGTATGGGGTTTTGGCAGACCTAGGATTTTGTATCAAAAGTACTTTGGATTTTGATGAGCTGCACAGCTGGAATAAGTAGATGTAGCAAATATCAGTCTGTTGGTAGCTCAAGGTCTCCTTCCCATCCTATTGCTCTCACAGTGGGTCACTGATAAGAGCTAGTGTATTTGTTTTGGTTAGGGGGTTTGGGTTTTTCCCCCCAGTTGTAGCCATTCAACAAAACCACAACATTATTTCCCTCCTCCTCTGTCCCTGACACACTACAAAACAATGACAAGGGAGAAGGCAGAACAAAACAGCAGATGATAAAAATGCGGAATGGCTACAGAGGTGCAGGGGGAGCACAGAAGTTCAGAGGTGCAGAAGAGCAATGCAATACTCGGGGAGAAGAGAATACATTAATTATATGGACAGTTTTATTTATCCAGTCTCGTGTTCTCATACAGTTTTTATTGATCACAGAACAGTTTAGCATACCAGCTGGAATGCTTTTCTGCATCCCACTGGGTATTACTAAAAACCCAGCAATATTTTACATTCATTGGGGTCAAGAGAATTTATTTGTTACATGTAGTCTCCTTGAAATACCCAATTTTTAGCAGTACTAGCCACCATTAATGTTTCCACTGATGAATGCGTGTAAGGGTTTAATAGCTGTAAACGGCAGATCACAAAATATCGATGGATTAGTTTAAACCTCATCTTAAGTTCAATAAACCAAGGATGCCAGACACATCAAGACAGTTTTAATGTCTCTTCAAAAACATTGATCATCGCATTGTTGGTTTTTTACAGTGTCTTCCGTGAGACCAAAGCCTCTATACATTCCCTTAAAGTCTAGAAGAAAATGCGACACAGAAGCAATCCTTCATTCCACAGGATTTCTTTTTGAGGCTCAGGATGACAATATTTTTCTGGGCTCGCTTTCCTCCAAAGAAAACCCACAGCCAGCATTTTCTTTCCACAACAAGTGGTCTCAAGGTTGGATCTCAGTCACACGCGTGGAACTTGCCCATCTTAGGACAGCAGCCACAGCTGCATCCTTTAACTTAATTGTAAGTCGAGGCTTGTATGATGAGCTACTGGATTGCTGACGGCATGGATTTGTTTCCCTATTCTTGCAGACCTGCTTGGGAGTAAAGAGCTACGTCAAGAACTTTCTACATCTTCTAGACACTGGCTGGCCAGGGCCCTAGTGAAGTCTCCTTCCTCGTCCCCGTTAACTGCCAGTGCTGGTCTTTTCCTTCATATGCCCTGTCTTAAGTTTCCTAGCCTGCTTCTTGGGCTCCCTCTTTTCTTTTCTCCCTGTCCAATGGAGCAGACAGCTGGTTCCTAATTATACTATAGAAAACCTCATAGTAAACATCCCTTCTTCTCTTTCCTCAAGCAGGAAAGCAGTTAATCTTTGCTTCTTGCTTAGTAGGCGTGTGCTCCTATCTCAGCTTTTGGTCCTAAGTTCCGGTGCACAGTCTTGTCTCAAAATGTTGGGAATTACACTTGTTGGTTAAGATACTCATTACCTGAGAAAAGCATCCTTATTTCTAATCACTGCCCTAATATTAGTGTTTCTAAAAATAACCTTCTTGTCTCCAGTCTCGGTTGCATTCTTCCAGTGCTGTTATTGAGAACCACTGAACCTGAAATATGGTTATCGCCCGTCTCATTAGGTCAGTCTCCTACTTGATTATTGACTGTAAGTTGGGTTGACATTAAAAAGTTACGCAGTTTAACATTAGTCTCTGCTTTGGTTCTCTTGCTAAACTCTGAATCTTGTGCTTCTGCTGACATAAGAAGCAGCTTTTTTTCAACTAGTGAACAGTGTTGGTCTATTTTAGCTATGTGGAGAAACACTGGATTTCTTTTAAACTTTCTCACTTATGCCCAGTATTTTCTGCATGACTTCACTGGCTTATTGTAGCTCTCCTTCAAAAGAGTGACAGGACATACATTGAGGTTAGAAGCCAAAATGGTCCTCAGCTTTCCTCAGAGAAAAACATGCCCAGAATAACACCAATTTTGAGCACTTTTATATAGCTAATACGACTTAACAAAAGCTGTTACAAAATGAATGCGATGACCTCTACATTTACAAATAGGTCATTTGGATTTACTACTGTCTTGCTCTCCCTCTTGTCTCTTCACTCAGTAAATACAGAGGTACTGTTCAGTGCTACTGCCAACATTTCCATGAACTTGAGACAACTTAGCAGTTCTTGGCACAGGCGCCGTTAGTACCAAGCGAGCTGTCTCTTCTCCTGTCTGGCTATGTCCCTTCAAGTGTGAGGTCTGACAAGTTCGGGGTGCCAATTCTGCAGTTCTTTGATCACCCTGTGTACCAAACATGCTGGCAGTCTGAGTATAACTCTTCCCCTTAGTGGTCTGTGAACACAAGGTCGTTTTATCAAAACATCATTCAGAGATTAAAGTAAATTTTAACAGTCAAGGCATCATTTAGAAGGATTTGCCATTCCCCAAACACTACAAGGACTATACAGGTACCTCGTTTGGCAAAGCTTTGCCATCATAAAACCCCCAGAACGTACTCATCTATAGTCTTCTGCAGACTTGCAGGCAGATGCTTGTTCTGCGCCAACAGCTCCCCGCATCTCGGCAGAAAAATGTCCTTGTCCATTTAGATTGTTTTCTGGTTCATTTCCTAGAGTTTTTGACCTTGCTAGTCATAAATGATTTGGTGAGCTCTTCGACAAACAGGTCCTAACCTTCTATGGAGAGTTGCTGTGCTCTGTATCAAATTGCAACGACTTGGCTAAATGGTTGTCTTGTCTTCTGCTTGTGTTCTCACAGAGTCAGTTTGTCAACGAACTGCTACCAAACTAAAGGAATATAATCTGACTTTGACTATGCTAATAACCAAGCCCAGATCCTCCAGTGTTTTCAGCCCTACTGAAGCCCCATTAAAAACAAAGACGCTTAGATACTTAGAAGAGTGTGGGTTCACCTTGCATACCATATATGTATAAATTACCACAGAGCTGCTGTATCCCTCACAAACAGGATGGAAGGGAGAAGTCAGAAAATATATATTCAAAATTAGATCACAGGAAGGCAAAAATCCGACCATAACTGGACTGAGTAACTCTGCTCCTTCCTAAGCCCAATCATGAAACAGAGTAACATGACAGAAAAAAGCCCAAATATTATTAAAGATGAAAAATTTGGCTAAGGAAGAGAGGAGGTAACAGTGTACATAAGGCTACGCTGCATAAAGAGATAGCAGCAGGTAACTCCAAAATGAAGCAAAGGAGCTGCCACCGCAATTTGGTTTTGGACGAGGCAGGGGGAAGAGCGACCTCCGTGGCTGCGAGACGGCTCGGCGGCGGGGACTGCGGGGGAGCAGAACGGCTGGCCTGCTAGAGCCAGCTCACCAAAGAGGAAAATTGTTTCGGAGAACAGGCGGCCAGAGAAGGACCTCGAAGTGGGAGAAAACAGTGTAGTTGTTAGTGCTTTTCTGGGTCTCTGCTTCCTCTTAAAAAAAAGGTAGTAAATTTGTGACTAAAATTATAGCAACTGCTCAGTTTTTCTAAGGGGTTGTTAGCTCCAAGGAACTGAAATAAAACCATCCCTTGGTTTTATGTTGTACCCCAGCTGTACCACATAGCTTTCTCCTCTCCACCCGCACCCTAAATGCAGCATTCCAACTTTATTTGGGGTTGCTGGGCCCAAGACACCTTGCACTCGAAAACCACACACGTCATTTTCCCGACGCCTCCTCCAGGAGTCTTTAACATGGAGCCCGAGGCCAGGGTGTCACGCAGCGGAGGTCCCGCTCCTCGCCAAGGATGACTCCGCCTTCCAGCCCTCACGGCCGGGCCCGGAGCGCGGCCAAGGCGGCCCCCTCCCGCACCCCGGCGACAACAGCCCGGGGGCGGCGGAGGCGCCGCGGCCCTCCGGGGCGAGGAGCCATGTCGCGCACAGGCCTCGCCGCCGGGGGCCAACCGCCCGCGCCTTGATGGCGGGCCGCCAGGCCGCCTCACAGCGCGGGCCCCGGAAGAAGCCCCGCCACCCGAGAGCGGCGGGGCCCGCAGCCGCCGCAGAAAGGGAAGGGGCGCGGGGGTGGCGGCGGGGGACGCGCCGCAGCCGCCGCAGCCCCGCCCGCCACGGTGCCGCCGGGAGGCAGCGCGCCAGCCCTCAGCGGACGGACCGCCCCGTCCCTCCCCGCCTTCCCTCCTCCCGACCGTCCCGGGGTGGGAGGGTCTCGGCGGCTTTAAAGGAGCCGGCTGCCGCCGGGGTGCGCTGGGCTCGGCGGCCTCCGTGGGGGGGGTGGTTGGTGGCGGAGAGGGCCGCCAGCCCCGCGGTGACACGGGCTGGGGAGCGGCGTGCTGCTGTGCGCGGCAGAGCCCTGCTGAGGGCAGGGCCGGTGTGGCGACGCGAGGTCACCGCCTCACGGGCACACGTTTCAATAGCGAGAGACTGTGGGAGCTGAAAAACCCACCGGTGAAATACCGCTGCGTCCAGCATAGTTGTGTTCAGCAAGTCATTTGTCTTTAGCAGGTGACAGGGTAATGTCACTTGTCAACAGTCTGCTTTGAAATGTTGCTTTTTCCTCCCCCATGAAGTGTTTTATGTGCAGATTTTTTATTTAATTCTGACAAATGAAGCCTTAGATCTTGTTTCCCAAGTGATTTACTTTGATGATTTTATGTATTGGTCTTCGCTGCTTGCCCAACTGTGGGAAAAGAGCAGTTGTTGCCTCAGCCCTGTACCGAGCGAGGGTCAGGTGCATCAAATTGGCCTAAATCTTTAGACATGACAGTTTATCGCTTCTGAAACACAACAGACATGTTCTGCGGTGATGGATCTCTTCCGTATGCAGTGAAAGTCCCCTTGTAGACCATTCTTTTTTAGGAAATCCCCTTCTACACAGTTCTCTGCTTGCATACGTTTAATCCCATCCAGTGAATGTATTTGACTTCCTTTGAACAGACACCTCTCACGGTATTCAGAAGATGGGAGTCTTGCTGTTCGCCAAATTACGACCCCCTCAGCAAGAAGAGAGGTGGATGGTTACAAGTCGGGACAGACAGCAAGCTAGTGTAGGTCAGCAGCTGGTGGCAATCAGTGTTGTTCTACCGTAACTGCCTAACTTCATGTTTTTTTACCTTACCCTGCATGCTAAGTAGCTTAATCTTTCACCAAGGGGTAAGCAACCTCAAATTACCCCATACACCCCACCGCCTGCGTCAGCGTTATCAGTTTTTAATTTGCTACCTTGCAATTTCACTGAATGTCTCCCTAGTCTTGTGTTGAGCCAGGGAACAAAGCTGTCTCAACAAAGCTTTTTATCTACCTTGCCTGTACCATTCCTTACTTTAAATACTATTATCATGTTCTCTTTTAAATGTCTGCTTTGTGAAATGAACAATCCCAATCATTTCAATCTATTTGTGCATGGTTTTTCGGTACTCCTGTTGCCTTTCTCTCAATACCCATAACCTCTGTTTTGTACCGTGCTCTGTTGGCAGATGGTGCAATCACTTCTGCAACCTGTTTCCTTTTAATGTAATGGGTACGTAGTATTTTTTGGTGTTTTTTTTTTTCTGTGCTGTTCTCAGGCAATTGAATGCCGGGTTTTGTTTCTGAATATAGTTGCATACTGAAGAAAGGCTTTCACTTGAGCCATCCCTAGTGGTAAGCAGGTGTCCTTCCTGAATAAGAATCCCAAATAACTCCAGGTCTCCCTTCACATGTGTGTTATCTAGCGACATTGACCTTAGTCTGCCATTGTGCTATGTGTTTGCCTAGCTAGGGTAAGTCCCTCTGATGTTCCTAGGGGTCTTTTCAGGACTTGACCAGCCTGAGTAGCCATCACTGCGTGTGGCCCATAGCCAAGTCTGTAATTTGAGGAACTCTTTAAGACAGAAAAAGCTTTCACTAGTCCCCAGCTGCTCACTCCCTGCTTTATAGAGTCATGCATGTTTGCGTGGTTACGCCATGAACTAGGATGAGGAACAGGCTGGGCTGAAAGCTAACACACGGCCTGACCCGATCTCCTGTCTGACTGAGCATGTAGCTGTGGAAGCAGCTGCGTCCACAAAAGGGCGGCAGTAGCGCTGAGGTGGGAACGAGCTGCAGAGCGTGGACGAGATTGGGAATCCCTTCTTTCAGCGGCAGTGCTATCTTAAACGGTTAAGCTCTCTTTGACTTACAGCCTTTTTGAGGAATGACAAATTATGGTTTTGTTAGAACACGCTTTGTGCAGAAGTATCTGTTATCAATGAACAGACCGATGACACCGGAGCTAAACACCTCACCTGAAGCCCACCGTCACAGCGGGGTTTGCTATGTCTCCCTCTCTGTGCCCCAGAATTCTCCCTCCTTCAATCCCATCAGAAGGGCGATTTCAAGAACTGTCATCTAAATGTTCGTATCAGATATTGTTGAAAAGTAGAGCTGGGGCGCTGCATTAAAAATCAAATTGAATTGGTTTGGTATATATCAAACGTCAGATACATAGCAGAGGCTATTAGAAATTTCCAACAATAGGCATATGAAGAATCATTAGCCTTGGAAACCTAGAGGATGAGATCACAAACACACAATTCAGTAAATCACACAGGTCAGGTTTGGAAGAGCTGATGTGGTATTGCAGCAATTTGTTTATACTGTGACGGGTCAATTGGATCAGTGTCAGATCTTCTGTGGGATAAAAGATTTTGCTTTTAATGCGTGCTCTTTCCTGAACGGCTTCTATGCAGCCTTTATATCAAACACCTCTGGTCAACTTCAGGATTACAAACAGAAAGTCTAAAATAAATGAAACTGCTAAAACAGAATTACTGCAGGATTATTTCAAGATGCAGATTTGGCATTGAAAGATCCCCAGAGTAAAGTCGCATTACGTGATTTAAATTCAATTCTGTCCCAATCGTTTTTAAATGTTGCTAGTATATTCTTATAACCTCAACTTTAATCACGTTTCCTTTTGAGAGAAGATTCCCTAATGCATATCTTTCTAAGGGAGACTTCAGAGCTAACGTGATCTCCTTATTACCTTTTTTAAAACCTTGATGAAAATCGTCTAATCACAGAAATAGTAAAAAAGTTGGGAAGTGTGATGCAGATAGAGAACCTTACGCTTTTAATGATTGTAACACTACTTCAACTGCTATGAATTGATTTGATACCAAAAATCACTACACTTATGAAAGCCTTCCCTGCAATAATGCCCCAAATACTTGTAGTATAAAAAGAAGATTTATTAATATAATAATGAAAATAAGAAAATGCAATTAAGGCAAAGAAGAGTTGATACCAGCCTACTGTCACACCAAGCAAAAGATACTGTGGCTACTTTTTTTTGGTATTTTAACAGAGGCGGCAGCTTTGTGCCATCTATCCTTTTGTCCCAGTGTACTCTGGATTTGTCACTACTAACAGATAGGCAAACACTTAATCTGAGTAAGTCCTTTCCTTCTTCCTGTACTCACTTTCTACTGGTACATCTTAGATCACCGTCCCTTTTGTTCTCCATATATTACATGTCAGAATTTCAAATGTAACCAAGAGGCAGATCAAAAATATTTTTCCAGATTGCCTCCGTACTTCATTAAAAAAAAAAAAAAAGAAAAAATTGGCATAATCTCAACTTTGTTTTCCTTTTTAGGTCACCTTTTGGTAGCAAATGAAGCTTTGATAGTGAAGAGTTATCCTGTACTTAGGGTTTTTGCTTTTTCTTTTAATGGTGGTTTCTGCTGCTGTAAACCAAAAGGGTGATAATTAATGTCTCCTACTGTTTATGCCTGCTGCCATCTACAACGATGAGCTATTATTATTCTGTCTGCAAATACTTGGAAAGGATATCACTTGGACGACTAATCCAAAATACAGCAAGTAAAGATCATTGTCACAAACGCTTGAAATGGAGACATTGTTACGGATGTTAGAAATGAAAGGTTTTCATTATATTGGATCATCCAGTCCATCTGGCAAGACTGTGCTTTGCTGCGCACTCTCTAATGTCTCACACAAGTGCTAGGATACCGTGAGCATTAAATACATTATATTCCTTGAAATATATCATGTTCACTTGAAAAACTGTTCCATAGTTATGGTGCTAGGTAGACCTGATCTTGAAAGGTGGTCCAGTTCAGTGGGGCTTTACAGCAATGCGCTGGTCTTCCCGCTCAGATCCAGTTACTGGCCCGGAGTCAGTCTGAGGCAGTTGTTAGATTAGACGGGCTTCCTGTAGAAAACTAGGGTGCAAAACAGCCCAGAATAAAAAGCCAGGCTCATCTCTATACCAGTGAGCTGAAGAAAGAGAGAAGAGAAATGGCTGGAGTTTCCTTTCTTCCCCTTCCCCGCTCCCCCTCTTTTTTTTAGGAGTTAGGATTTTGTGGAAAAGAAGTGCCCACCTCTCTAAAAACTCTGTCAAGCTGCAAGTTCTGAGTCTCCATATGGTTTCTTCATGGGGACCTGTTTGTCAGACGAACATAGTATTTTCACTGTTATTCTCTTGTGTTTTCTGGTAGAAATCCAGAAGACAAGGGCCTCTAGAGAGCTCCCAACATCTGGAATTCAGTCTTTTTCTTTTTTTTTTTTTTTTTTTGCGTGCACTGCCCCTGGCAGTGGCAAGGCAGAGAAGCTGCCATCAGCAGGGATTTGGAGGACGGTGTCTCTCAGCCACCCGGAGCACTGCGTACATCACCCTGCTGACTGACATGATGCACCACTCCTCCTTGTAGTTGACCACAAGCGACATGGGATCCCTTGTGCTCTTCTTTCTTTCAGTTCTTCTCTGCTGTGGATGTATGCCTCAGAAGACATGCCGCTCCACACAAATGACATAGAAGCCACCCCTGCTCGCAGTCCTCCTGTTGCAGGTGGTACACGTCTCACAAAATCTTCTTTTACCATTTCTCATTGCCTTCACCCCCCTGAGAAAATCTGTCTGTACGTTACTGACAACCTGTTCCAATTGATACCTAGTGCTAATTAAGCCCTGGCCACTAGCAGAAAGTGTCACCAATGGGTCTTGCCGATTATCGGCCATAAGTACAAGACAACCATGTTTGAGTATTTCAAATAGAATTTAATTCTTGACTACAAGTCCTTCCAGTCTGGTGGTCTGTGCAGTCTTAAACTTTTGTCTTACTTCCTGTAAATAAATGTGACTGAAAAAGAATTGAATTCCCTCATAACATGTAAGGGAGGAAAAACCAGCATTTTCTTATGGAAACTCATGAATGACAGCAGCTGAAAGTTAAATCTATTTGATCGTTCCATCAGCCTTCCAAGCCAACTCCTTAACTAGATTGAAATGTTTCAGTGGGATGTTGAAATGTTGAATGTGCGTGGGAGGGATCTACACTTTACAATGCTGGGGACCAGGAAACAGTGTTGTTCACAGTGTACGTGCAAAAAATAATGAAAGTAAGTGCTTTCTTGCAATCAGTAAGGTATTGATTCAAAAAAATAGGATTTGAGAACATATTTCACTGTAAGGATCATGTTCAATCCACGCATCTTGGATATTTGACTCGTACCTCAATTTTAGATGCCTGTTGAATCACCATTCACAAAGTAAGGGCCTAAGTTCTTTAAGAAGTGAAGGGGTAGAGATCTTCAGAGACACCCATCTCTTTCTTTATACGGGTACCTTGGTGAATCAGTCCTCTTAAAATAAGTGTTTAAATGCTAAAGTGTAGCACTTATAGTAGGCAGACTGTGTTGCAAGCAGATTCACTAACCACATTGCTGATTTTTTTTCCCTCGGTGCAATTCCTTAAACTATGATTCTTATAACCTGAAATAATAATAATAGAGTATGCTGTTTATTGTGTCTTTTATGTAGCTGTTCCTACTTGCAGTCTATATTTGTTTAATGGAGAAGCTCAAAATGTAATACACTGCTCCTGCTAATCAAAGTCGCAAAAGAGCGGTTTTCTCTCTTGGCTTATTCAATGCATGCAAATATCTCTTGCTCTTCCCTTACCTCTCTGTCTCACCATTGTTTCCTTGTTTAAGATATGTTTACTGCCACTATACATTTTTTATAAGGTGTCCACAGCTGCTTTCCTAAGAAACTATTGATTCTGTCTCTCTGCTTGTCAGTCACTCATCTCAGTCTGCTCTAACCTCAGTATCTTTTGAAGCCATGGCTGAGGTTCAGCTGAATTTGTCAGAGGGCTTGAAAGTTCAGATATTAAGTTTTCATGAGTTTTAAGGAACTAAAAGTTTTGCTAGGTAGGCAACCACATCATCAGGCCTCTGTTGGAGAGGCTCCAGCATGACTTTGATCTGTTCGGCTTGCCGGTTAGCCAGCTAGCACATGTGTACTGGCCTGCTGGTCAGGATTCACACAGCTTGGACCAAGCTCAAGCACATGACATGAATCATATTCCCCCACAGTCACCTTTTTGCTAGACTAAGTAATCCAAAGCCTTTTAGTTTCCTCTTGTAAAACAAGCTCTCCATTCCCTGGATTATCTGAATATCGTTTGCAACTGTTGGAATTTTAACTCCTCTCTCTTAACCATGGGTGGGCAGAGCTGCACACGGGAGTCCAGCCGAGGTCACATTAGGCCTAGGTGCTATTTATTTTTGCTTGACTCCAACAGGACTGATTTAAGACTCATTCTCAAAAGCAGCAAGAGAGTGCTTACATTTGTGCAGCAAGTGTGTTTGAAGAATTGCTGAGGGCAAGAGGTCCTTTTTTACCCACAACTAACTCTTTTTTCACTATTGAGTTGCACTAGAGCAAACTACCTTCTGCTTCTGTTCATCTCCTTAAAATGCCTTGAGCCATACGATGACTTTGAATCTCTGGCTAGTGACAACAGCTTCAGTGAGTATCTCCAGAACAGTGAAGATGACTTGTCTTGGTCTAGGACAGTCAGGAGTTACTAACTTAAGCTTTTCCTTCCTTTTCTTTTATTTGCTTGATGTTTTAAGCAGTAAGATCAATTTTATGAAAATGAAATTCTGTGACATGCTAGAAAGCATTTCAAGGTTGCGTTCAGAATTTATCTTTTAAGGGAGATTAATAATTTCTTGACTTCTCTGTCATTTACTTTATAGGAATAAATCTCACAGTAGCAAATTTTGCTGCTTGGCCATCCAGTCCTCTGTACCCTGCAGGAATAATGCTATTTTTTGAACAAGCTGTTACAGATATTAATCTTATGATGTCTCTATGTCTGGTAAGAAAGGGAGAGATGAGTACAAGCAAGCAGCTGAACTAACTGGAAGGCAGAAAAAGGAAAGCGAAGCTCTTTTGCATGGTGGCTATAGAGATGTTCGAGCATTTAATGTTGGGCATTAGAATTTAGGACTTAAACATATGCTTGAACTCTCATTTCTGGTTACTAAAAGGTTTTCTGGCCAAGCGAGTGGGTCTTCTGTTAAGTGTCCTTCGAAGTTGTGTCATGAGAGAGAAACAGTCTTCTGGCCTGTTTGAAGTTTGGCTTTTTCAAATACACTGGTGGATTTTTAGCTGAAATACTGAACATATGTTTGAAGTTTGCTCATCTTTACTTTGGTTGATAAAGAGAAAAGAGTGAAATGAAAGCAGATTTTTTTTTTTTAACAAGGAAGGATTCATTTTCCTACCTAGCAGAAAAGTATTGAGTTATGCTATTGCATATGAAAGCCAGTTCTCAGTAATGAAAGTGTTTTTCCTTTTATGTGATAAGATGGGTGGACTATAAAGTATCTATAAAAAAGAGGAATAGGAAATATATTGCTATAAAGAGCTACACCGTGTGCTTTTTGTTAGGATTGTTCTGTAAAACCGACTTGCTGGAAGTAATCCACAAATAGGCTTAAAAATAATCCTCAGAATTTTATTCTGAATATCTCATCAACAACAATAAGGGGAACATTATGTATATTGACAGAGACGACTCTTTGTGTTAAGTATTCACTCTAGTTTCAGAGCTGTTGCATTTTTAAGTGTGTTTGCCAAACATCTTTGAACCTCTCGGACCCATTGCAGTTGTGATTATTTTAATCTTTTATCTGAAGGCTTCCCATTATTTCTATTCATTAATGTGAAAAAGGCAATCAGCCACATACATTTAGATAACCAGAGCTATGAGAAGCATCTGTTTTCCAGACATCTCTGTGTTGTACGTGACCTATGGTCCCGATGTGGCTGAAATCTGATAGCGTTGTATAATTTTGCATGCCATCATTAGAACATTCCTCTGAGGGGCACCAGAACAGGGCCCGAGCCTGGGAATAGCATCTTTGGGTGATCTTCCTGCTCTTAAGGAAGCTCCATGCAAAATCACGTCCAGCACATGTGGAGCAGTGCCCTGAGGATGGGCACGCAGTCTTTGGTGGGCGGGCATCAACTGGCCTGCACGCCGAGCCGCACAGAAGCCACACAGCAATGTTAGTGCAATGATCGGCGCTTCTCATAGCAAGGTTTAGTAGCTGTGAGTCAGTCAACCACAGCAATGGCTGTCTTGGAGCACGGGTTTGCACACTGGTCTGCAAAAAGCATGCAGACACGTGCCTCCTTCTAGCTGCACCAGGCCTACACGTGCAGAGAAAACTCAGGTTATGTCTATGTCAGCCAGTAATGCCATGCATTAGGAGCGGATCAATAGATCTACTGTTAGATGCTGAGCCTTCTACATCTTCAATAAATGTGGTCTGAAGTTGTGGCTCAGACTAGGTCTACTCTGGTGTGCTGGAGCAAACGTCCCTGGCGCAAATGCAGTTAAGACACTGTCTGAAGTCTGGTTTGGGCATTGTGGTTTGGACCCCCTCATGGGGATGGAGCACATTTGGGGAGCACCTGCCGTGGGGCTTGAGATTTAGTTTCTCTGAAAAAAATCTAGTTTGTATATACAAACCCCATTCCTTTTACGCAACAATGTGCAGTAAGTATGAACAGCTGGGGAATTTGATTCAAAACTAAATGCTTCAAGGGTCCAAGCCAAAATGTCAATGTAGACACAGCCGAATTAATTTCCTAATTATATTTGGTCACTTGATTCAACATTTCCTTTAGATCAGCAAGATGTGTACAATTCGTGTAACTTAAACCCAGTGCCATTCCATATGCATTCTCTTGAAAGAGCATGTAAAAGGAGCTTGAAATTGAAGAATGGGCTATAATGAGGTGGAAAAATTCAAATGTTTTATTTCAATGGCTTCCTCTGGAAAGCAGCGTGAATTTTAACAATATGAATTTTACTTATGTTGTGATGCTGCACAGATAATGGATTTAAACACCAGAGAAACAAGTTAAGCTATCAGAAGTTCTGAGATGGTGGCTACCACTGTAACATGATTGTTTACACAAACTTATGTTATATGTTTGTGAAATTTTCCATGCAGTGTATACAGAAGGTTGGACAAAGAAAGTGACTTGAATGCAATGCCTACCCAAATCCCTTGAACGCTTAAGTGCCTCCACCTTTGCAAACTTGGGAAAAATGCAGCAGAAGAAAATTTAAAAATTATATTTTAATTGAAATTATAATTTCAATCAGGATGAAAGGAATACGAATTATATCCACTGACATTCAAACAAGAAAAAATCAACTATAAATCAAGTTTAAAGCTAATCCTTTGATCTGTGATATAAATCAAATCCAGGTCAGTAATGACTGAAAGCTGTTATTGTCAGGATGACCATTCCCTAAAACAGTTGAGGTGATGTCAGGCTGATTTCCCTGAAGACTGGTGGGTGTATCGCAAAATGCTCCACCACACTTCATCATCACACCTTCTCTGCGAGTTAAGACCTCAGGGCTCTCCCAGTCCATCACCTTTCATAGCTATGTAATTATTTTAAAAAATCTATTTATTTGCATCCAGGTTTCACTAAAATTGAGTAACAGAGTAATATTTTAAAGCAGTTTGCCAATGTTTAGTACTATTCAGTGAAGGTCAGAGGTAGTAGTTGGAAACACTTCTCATAAGTCTCAACAGAAAAAGAGCATCTGTAAGGGTAACTTAAATCTCACCCCCGATGTAAATCCTCCAATGAAGACATACAAAAAAATGAAAAAATCTATGTAACTTTATAATAAAATAAATTCCAAATTTTTACCTCATGTTTTTATTAATTAAGAGTACCTTTATGGTCTGATATGGGGCAAATCCAAGTTTACATCATTACGCATGAGGATAAAAGTCTGAGCATCTTTAAGCCATGCTGTCTACAGATCTGGTGCCAGAATTATTATATTGAAGTCACTACTCCAGATGACAGCAATCTAATGTGTTACCAGCCAAACGAATATAAAAGGGAAAGATTAAAAAAAAAAAAAAAAGGATCATAAATAATCTTCTGTAGCAATATTGAAAGTGCTTTGAAGCAACAGTTCATTCCTTACTCAGAAAAGCTGGAGGCTGCAAAGGTCTCCTAGATTACCATAGTAACTAAAAGAATAATTTAAATCTGCCTTTTAAAGAGTTGTAAATAATGCAAGTGTAATATCAGTCACTGTTCATTGCCATTTCACATGCTCCAGAAGACAATTTGAAGATGACTGTGGTATCACAGTTCCTCTTGTAAGGAATTCCAGCATAATAAAATGATGTCTCCAAATTTATCCCTTTCTCTGTTGTTTCTTTCTGGATCTATCTGATGAGAAACAAGAACTTGTACATCAGGCTTCATTTACGTGTCTCTTTGGGGAGCTGAAATGGTTATAAACATCCACTTCTCTGTTTGTCCAAAAAACATCATTACAAAGGATTGGGAATATTAATAAGACTGTCTCTATGTGTGCGTGTGCCCAGCGTTGAAGGATCTGCTGGAAGCATTGCAGTGCTGGTACACAGCTGCAAAACACACATAAGGGTCTTCAGCATTATCTGCAAGAGTGGAAACGCACAGATATATGGGTGCTGCTTTCAATACCATTAATAAGATTGTAATAGAACATCTTTTGGATGGGGATTTAAATACAAAGACAAAATGGTACCGATGACCCCCTACAGATTATAAGTATGTATGTCTGTAAGTAAAAAGGGACATAAAATTCTAATTCTGTGTGTTGGAATAAAAAATACAGCAGGCCAAGAGATTGCTGAAGAACCACCTAGATAGCCTTTTTTGTCATCTAGAAAGTAGACATTATAAATAATTCGGAAGATATCCAAGGTATATGTATGAATAGGAAAGATATGTCTGGAGATTATATGGAAACTTGGAATTCTGAGCCAATTCGCAGATGCTATTTTAATTCCATATGGTGCACAATGATTTTATAAAATAGAGTAAAGCAGTGGCGTGTGATTTGGAAGAGCAGATGAGTGCGTGCTTTTAAGCATTAGGCCTTAGTCCCTTTCATGGGTAGGTGTGGAATTTCATAGCATTCCTCCCCTTTGACTGGAGTCAGATGGTTCTGTATCTCCTGGGACAACCTCCCATTGCGGTAGTTATGATAGGGATAAGAAAAGAGCCTTCTGAAAGCAAGCTGAAAATTATTAGCAAATTCAGTAAATCACTGCTTAGGAATTATTTTCTTTAGCAAACAACCTACACACATTTTCATCTCATCTAATTACTGGGGTGGCCCTCTTCAGACACAGGAAAAGGACAGATCCAGTTTCCATCCTTAAGATAGCCCAGCGTGTTTTGGGATCTGGATAAGTCTTTTTTCTTTCCAGAGCCTTTGTCACACACTTTCATCTTCCCCCTGGAAGAAGCCATGTTTTCTCAAAAACATCATTTTCTCCATGCTTTCTGGCTCTGGATTAGAGTATTGCTTGTTAGCTTCGTTGCAGGGCCTAGAAATAAAGTCCTCCTTTTGCTTAGACTGCTCTCGAGACCAGGCAGCCTGATGCAGTGAGGATATATACCTGCGGCGTGTGCGCCAAGGCTGTTTGGCCATGATCCAGGCAGCCTTTATGTCTTGTCCTAAGGGGAAATGTGCCATTGCTGCCTTTTCTCCCTGACATATGAGGCACCATCTCAGGAAACCTATAAATAAGATGTCTTTTCAAACCAGTAATATTTACCACTAATCTTTACTGTATTTATTGCAGGTGCAATGGGAGCAAATAGGAAAATCCTCTAGTATAGAGAAATACATCCATAATTAAAAGACAGAAAAAGAAAAAAAAAGAAAAGACGTTGTGACAGACAATCTGTTAATATATATTCAGTACAAAGAACTAAGTTCAGTGCAGATTATTAAAGCATCATCCTTTGCCTCTTTAAAGGCATGGTGACTTTGTTTATATTGCAGTATTGGTATGAAGTGTACGAACCCTATGATGGCTCAGGCAGGGAAAGAGTAAAAGAAATAAGGCGGTTTAGGATTGGCGTTAGTCTTGTGTTAAAATAGACAGGGCCCATATAGGTGGGCATAGCACTGAGTCTTAGCAGAAAACATAGCTAGTTCTAATCAATAACACAAATAAGAGGACTTACTTTAATGTAATTTCTGACTTGATAGCATTCTCTTAAATGAATATAATCCTTAGCCTATTAAACTCTAGCCTAACATTATATTGAATTCGTAGCACTTATGTTGCACTTTGAAAAGGCAAAGTGCTGTGAAGTATTGATCATGCAGCAAAAAGATGTTCTTGAGCATTTAAAAAGACTGGTAGTTTTACTGGGGGGGTAGAAAAGACTGTATTAGTCTCCCAGCTCTTGTTTTTGGCAATGAGAAATTGAAGCCCAAAACTGAGATTTCTACTGAGTTAATTATTCTGTGTAATCCTCTGGTTTTCCAAATTTATTAGAAAGATCGGTAACAGAAATAGTTCTGCAACAACCCCCTCAATTTATACACAATGCACTTTTTTTATTATCCAGTGATTTCATATCCATTTTGCCTGACTCATTTTTTCTATGGTGCCACTCTTACTTTGTTGTTACTTGTTACAGTTCCACTGAATTGAATTTGCTTTGCGGAGAACTCAAATGCCCCAGCAATGGTACATTTAAAGGTAGATAATGGTAGGTAAAATCACAGAATAAGAAGGGCTAAATCCTGCTGACCTTTGTTATTACCTAGGAATTCATATGATTGCAATTTTTAGTTGCAGCTGGTTTTTGCAAGCCAGTTTAAAATCCATCAAAAAGAACAGAAATATTCTTATATAATTTCAAACCTACCCAGCTCCCTTAAGATATGCTGCTATGAAATAACAGTACTTTAAAAGATGAGTGCTTTATCCATAAGATTAAGTAAAATGAATTTATATTGTATATTTATATACTATGTAACAAAACTTCTTCTAGTGTCACAAACTGCAACTGAATTTTCACTGATGAAGTACCACATTTCCATAACGCTTCCAGGTGAAACAGTTTCACAGCTTCATTTTTTTAAATTTCTTTCCCGAATAAAGCTCTATTTAAGTTTTCAAAATAAAGAAGACTCTATCCTGGGTAGGCAGAGGACTTCCACTGTTAAGTTCTTTTGAGTTATGTTGGTTAAAAAAAAAAAAGGGCCCTCAATAAATTGTAGGAGAGAAAAGACAAAGATAAGATAATGGGGATTATACCCAACATATATGCCTCTTCAGATTTGTAAAACACAGTGTAGACAGCCATTTAAGTGTAAAAGCATACATTCAACATACTTAATACACCATTTGTACCCTACATGCTGTAAGTTTGGTCCAGACTAGCCAAATCACAATTAGAAATAGGATGCTGCCAAATCAGAGTTTTGTTCCATATGTAACATCAGTACAAGATGTAAAATCAAGTACAAGATTTCCCCTTTCAGTGCCAGACACCCTATTAGTTAACCTACAGATGCATTGCTTCTTCACAGTGTAACGTTGGATTTATCCACAAGAAAGCGTTTATATGAATCATACATTAGTGATGAATTATGTAGATGTGAAAGCATGTATCATTTTCCCATCTGCAACTTCACTTTGTATTGCTCTCTCTATCGATTTGGAAATAAAACCCCTTCTGGTTTTGCTCTAATGGGTTGCTCAGTTCCAGTTTCACGTTCTGCCAGGGTTGCCCAACTTGATTGTCTCATCTGCAGCTCCTGGCTGGCCTCTCCAAGCCTTTGCTCTCTGACTGCACCGCCTGTGTGGCAATACCCAACTCAGGTGGCACAGTCGCAACTGGGGTGCTCACTATCGCCTGGTTGTGAACCTGCTTCCTTGCAGTCAGAATTCACACGACTTCCTTCATTATGCTATTTTTGTACCTTGGTGCTTCCAGAAACTCTCCACTGTTTTTTCACGCCAGAACTGAGGTAGCATATGACCTATGCTTGTCAATGCATTGCATGTAGAAGGAAATGAATTATTTAAACATTATCCATTTGCAGCAGTGCTGCATAGGTATAAAACTCTGACATAACTTCTGTGAAGTTGTGCCAGTAGCTTTAGGGATCTGTGAAGTATTCATTGAGCATACCCCTATAAGAGTCATTTGCACATTTTAAAAATTTACTATAGTTTATTAGCCACTGGATATTTCAATGCTTTGTTCTGTATTTCAAAGGATAAATTATAAAAAAATATTTTGCATATTTTTCCTAGGTAATTTTAAAATCAAAGTTCTTAAGTAGCTATCATTCTCAGACATGTAGTAGGAGAAACACTCAAAATGTATATTAAATTGCAGAGTAAGTCTCTATTTCAGAAAAAAACCCAAAATAAAACCCTAACATGTGCACGCAAATCCATCTCCATTCAGATTCATTTCATTTAAACATACCAAAGCTCCACTGGAACTTCAAGACATACTTAAGTGGCCTGACAAATAGCGATAAACTTAAACAAATGCTGAAGTTAAGTGCTTTGTTGAAACAGAATTCAGTGATGCAATTCCCACCCTGTAAATTATTAAATAGGTGTAGGTGAAACTGTAAAGTATGAACTTTAGCAACCTTGCTAATGAGCCTGAGAAAACTTCTCTGGTAGGGGCCTAACAATAGTTAAAAATAGGTGTGCTATGTTTTTACAGAGTTATGCAGTTTGGTTACATTTAGGTACAAAAATGATACTTTAAAAAGTATGTGTAGAAACAGGTACACCATGGAGTTTTGTATAAAAGCAAAAAGAATATTATTTTAAAAATACAACTTCCCTGGCAGATGAGCATCTGCAGCATTCAATTCTGCCCTGATTTAGACAATGTCATGGCAGTAGGAATAACTGCTGCGATATCTGACCTCTTGATGCTATGAGTTTAGGGGATATGGCTTTGATGTAGGTCCTGTTTTAATGCAGGTCTGATTTGACTATTGCTGTGGTCTCTACTAGCCTTAAAAATCTAGAGGGTAAAATGTGTGAAATATGTTCTCCTATATACGAGTTGTCAAAACATTTGGATCTTACCTTACGACAAATTGTTTTATGCTAAAGCTTATGAACGACGTATAAAACATCAAGATGGGAAATACGTACCATTGGTTAATTCAACCTAGGGAACGTTTGCTGGATAGCTTGTATGGAAAAATAAGTGACAAACTTCAAGGAGAAGGGTTATTTTCTTTTCAAAGCTTCTTAATGCAGTATGCCCTGCTCCCAAAGGGAATGACTCATTATCAGACCTCCTCTTGGCAAAGAATAGTTAATTGTCACTCTAAAAATTACTCTGTTGTTTATGTATTTCTGATTAGAATCTGATTACACTCCATTTGCGTAAACATGTAATGCTAGCACCAATATTCATCTATGAAAATCTAAAAGAGCTAATTACCCAAAGCTTAGACTAATTGTCAGCATAATGGGCAGAGAACACGGCTTTGAAGTAGGAAGTGTTAAGAGATACTGCCAGTTGTTCAAAGATAGCCAGTTGGATATGTAGATAGCCATGATTTCATTAGCATGTAAAGCTTTTACTGGGCAGAAAGCCACCTGGTTAAAAAACGAAACGGGGAAATGAGAAAATATAAAATCAACTTGTATAGACCCGGGTGGGAAAAAAATAAATTAATGACAGGGATTAAAAGTAACAAGATAAAAAAAAAAAGTTACTTGCTGGATTACTAGTAGGCAACTGGATTAAATGCAGTAAAAGAGCACTTTTACTAAGTATTAGAAGGAAAAGAAAGGAAGAATCCTACATCAAGTATACATGAAGTATGGTGAGTAAACAGTACAAGAGATTTCTCTTTGCTATTTGGAACAGAGGAATTATGTATCCGCGTGAGAAAGTGGCGAAAAGAAAAAATATCACCTGCAAGAGAGCAAGCAGGCCAGGATCTGTTCAAATTAAACTTCAGCCTTAACAGAGTTAGGCAAGTACCTGTCTTCAGCTGCTAATAACACATTTCCTTAGGTCATGGGTAATTCCAGAAGAGTATTGTGAAAGTTGCCTCAGTTTTTAAAAGCCGGAAAGGACCTATTGAATCATTAATGGTGTCATTCATAACCATAGCAAAGAGATTGCTAATTTGGGACCTTATTAACAAAACTTAGAGGTTAAAATATAATTAAGATCAGTCAACACGGCATCCCAGAAGGTAGATCTTACTACAGTTCTTTTCTTGGGGGAGGTGTCTGTGCTTCTTCACTTGCTTTGAAAAGTATGTAATTCTGAGCGCTGAAGACGACTGTGTTCACCTAACAGCCATTGATTCCTTGAAAGCTTCTTAGTCAATACCACAATAACACTGATTTAAAAGAACTTCCATTATAGGAAATTAACATTACATGGATTGAAAACTGACTCACTGGTTGATCTTCAGATGTCACTGTTAATGAAAAGACATAAACAAAGAAAATTATTGTGATGAGGGTTTTTCCCCCAGAGATTGATTTTTTTTTGCCTAATACTTTTATCAATGATCTAGACAACATAAAATATAGTGGTAAGTTTGTAGATGATAGTAATTATTGAAGAGCATGTACTACTTTCGCCAGTGAGTCACCTGGTTGAGAGTCACAATTCAACAAAAAGGCAAATTAAAAGGGCCAAATACAATGTATTCCACAAGGGATCCGACCAGACTAGCTGTATCTACAGGGCAGGAGACTTGAGATCAGAAAGGAGTTTTACAATTTGAGGTTTGAGAAACGCAGCACGTGTGGTTTAGCAAAGACTGAAGAGAATTAAACTGACTGCGAGATCTCAGTCAGGGCTGGCTTTTGAACCTGCATGGCAAAGGTACAACACTATTCGGTGACTGGAAATTTGAAGTTGGCTAAAAACAAACTTGAAATGAGAGACAGCGTGCTAGGAGCAAACATAACTGTCGGCATAGGTTATTGGGGAAGGTGGCGGACTCATGCTTAATAAGTGGGTGAAAGCCTAATCAGAATTCTTCTCCATGCATATAGTTCAGCCTAGTTTCAGGATGGATGGTCATAGTGCTGCGTGTTTCTTTTGGTTGAGAAGCCTGTGAGGTTACGTGCACACAAGTAAACTGCACAGGGCAATAGCAGGGGCTCAGCACTGGCAATTTGCATTGGTCCGTGCTGTTTAATGACTACCTAACACATGGTATAGTTACACGACAGCTAACATGCTTTCAGACAATACTGACCATGCAAACAGACACCACCCCCTAAGCTCAGGGAATAACCGTGCACACCAGGCAGCACAAATGTAGCCAGCTTTATTGGGTGCAGAAGAAAGTTTATCCATCTGCATGCAACCCACACTGTGTCACTTGGCCATAGGGTCGGAGAAGAGTCATATGTAGTAGTATAGAGATGTCCCTCTACAGGCCTGCTGGAGGATATGAGCACTGTATTGCCCTGAGCACATTCATTACATTTGCAGCTCTTCATTAAGACAATGAATGTATTAAAATCTTGTATGTCTGGACTTCAGCTGGTTGGCTGTCACAGTAAGGAAAGGCTCCTCTCTCGTGCACAACAGCCCAATTGTATTTTGTGGGCAGAGGGTTATCTCCCTCTGACACACTGGAAATGAGTCTTTCCTAAAGCTAGGACATAGGTGGGAAAGCACTCGTTTTCTGAAATCATATGGAGAACCTTCCTTCTCAGATGCTTGTCTGCGAACAAAGTGCCAAAGCGTACAACAAATTTATAAACGGGAAAGAATTTTTTTCCAAGTCAGGGAGATCCTATCTTCCTCTGGAGCACAGGGCACAGGTTTTCTCTTAGGATCATCTGGAGATATGGCACCAGTGTAGACTGAAGAAGAAGCCAGACCCTTGGTCAACCTTAGTTTCTCCTTTTTTTTTTTGAGAATAGCACGCAAAGTTCAGTCTCCTGTGGGATAAGATGGCTTCTGCTGTGACTGCTGAAGATGAGTAACAAAGTCATTGGGCTGTCTCTCTGTGGCTGTGACTTGAGAAAATTTAATAGCACATGGCGCATGGTGTCTGTAATCCATTGATCCATGATGGCCTCAAGTGCTGAAACAATGAAGGTCTGTGAAACTTCTTAATGAATGTATTGTGAAGGTATTGGAAGCATTATTTCCAAAAAGCATCCTGAACAGATGGGGCAGATGCCCCAGTTGTCATATGAACGTATTTAATGTTGCATACATGAAAAAAGGTGTTGCAAAACTTGTACAGAAGAAGCAGCTTGCAGACTTAGTTTCCTTGGATGATGGCATTGCACAAACTTTGGTGAATTGTTTATGGAAACCTGATGCTCCAGCATTAAATAATAAAATATTTGTTCAATTAACTTGCACGAGTTTCATGTTTTCTCCTTACTATAAAAAAAAGGAAAAGAAAGAAAAGAATGAGTTATAGCACTGGCTATGAATCCTAATGGCCTCGGTATGTACATATAGGTGCCCACATATAGGAAAACTTCATACTCAGCTGAATTTTTCTGTTCTTTAAAAAAATGGGACAGGGTTGAACTGACTTGACTGCCTTTGAAACAACAAATTAATCTCAGCTTGTGTAGACAGGCATAACGTCAGTGAAAGCATGCCAACTTTCCCTTGCTGCAGCATGTGAATATATAGATACTAAAAAGGGTCTTTTGTAAAGTTTCTTTTTACTGGTAGCCTTGAAAATTAAGGGGCAAAGAGAATTCATACCTGAACTTAGGAGTTTGCCATGATCTAAAACAGGTTGTTGGCTTTTCTTGGTACCTACTATTATTCGATTAAAAGCGTGGCTTATGCCAGTATGGGCTCAAGTTATTTCACTCCATACATCTTCCCTTGTGTGAAATTCCCAAACTGACTTGCACAGTGTACAGATCATGTACGCCACATTTCTAATGTCACGTACAAATTGAGCAAATTCCTGGAATCCCAATGTCTGAAATTCACGTGTGGAGACACAGGAGGGCACCACTGGGCGGGGGATGGCTGCTGGTGGAAAATTGATGTCTACGGGCACCTTCTGCAGGCTAGCTCGTATGAAGCTCCTGACTCCAGGCAGGGGACGTGGCTGGTGGCCTCACGGCAAGCGCCTGAGGTGCAGGTGGTGCAGCAGGGGAGCGCAGAGTGGAGACCAGAAGAACGGGCTCTCATGCTCCGTTAAAAGATTTGACAGATTGGCTTTAAGTGTGCTCAACATTTCTGAATATCATTTTAGCGTTTTGTAAAACACGGATGGCCCTATTCATACGCCTGGTTTTAATGGTAAGATATCTTGAGCCTTTGTGGTATGTTCCCAGTAAAAAGTAATAATACAAATAAGACAAAACCCCCTGCAAATGTTAAAGAGTTAATGGTCTTTAACTTTGTCTTGCTTTCTCATCAATTTTCTAGGCTGCACCTTTCAAAGTAGGATAATAATGACCAAGCCTCATTAAACTGACTTAGAAATTATATTTTAAAGAAACACGCAGAATTAATGATCCATGTTCTAATATCAATAAGCCACTTCAGAATGTACATTGATAAACTATTGCTACTAAAAAAATACTCTCAACTGGTGGAGAGTATCCAAAATGAACAAAATGAGGACAAGTGCTTAGTAGGCACTTAGGAAGACATGAAATTCATACAGGGAACAGCTGGCGAAGAAAGGTGCTGCTGGAACTGACTCTCTACGGAGTCAACATGAAGTTACCATTGCAACAAAGACAAATCTCATTGAGGATTTATTGGCAAATACGCTATATGTAAGTCACCATTAACTATTCTTTCTTCATTACTGTTGAGGCTCGGCTGGTCCACAGTGCCCTATTGTGGACATTGCATTCAAGTGTCTGGAGGAGAGCGACGAGAATGAAGAAAGTTTGGGAAAACATGACAATTTGAATCAAAAAGAGAAGTCTGAAGGGAAAATATACCTCACGATAGCTGTAGATGTATATGTAAACGATTGTCGTAAATAGGATAACATCAGTTGTCCTCCACAATCACAAGAGGAAGACAAAATTTAATTGGGTTAATTTGCAGAAAGGGGCTTGCGCAAAAACAGTTAATGGGCACAATAAGTCGCCTGAAGAAAACAGGCCCTTCGCTTGAGGTTTTTAAAAGCAGAGTAAAAAACACGTTGGATTTGCCCTGACATATATTTAATCCTGCTTCACTGTGAGCAGATGCCTGATAGAAGGCCTCAGGAGATCCTGTGTTTTATGATATCAGCTGTGTACTAAAGTCTTATTGATGGAACGTCCTGTGGAGGCTTTCTGCATACTTAACATCTTTTTCAGTTCTACCTTCTCTCATTTAACAAAGATTGAAAAACAATGTGCCAGGAAAATTTTTACAATCTCACTCATTTTCCTTCACGGAACTGCCATTCACCAAGACCAAAATCATATAAATGGAGGGAAGGAATGGGTAGAGATGTTGCTGTTGCTGCTCCTGGTCGCCTGGGGACTACTGTCTTCAGCAGTGGCTTACGGTCGAGCAGCAGCAGCAGATTTTTTTTCTTATTATTTTTGCCCCTTCTCAAAGCCATTCTTTCCTCCTCCCAACTGGGGGAGGGTGCTTATTGTACCTGGTGGCATCCTCAGCTAGGCTCTGGCTGGGCTTTGTATTTATTCCATTTATTTTCTTTCCCTTTCAAAGCAGAGCAATATTAACATACTTTTTCTCATTGGTTATATTCAAGCACCTTTATCCAGGGGGTCGCCTTGAACAGACTGGTTAGAACTGGTTTCCAATTAGCCTTAAAATATTAATTCATCATTCTGCTCATTACTTTAAAAAACAAAAAAAGGATTTTCTTTTTGTCTCTTTTTCAGCCTCTGAATGCCGAAGGAGGTAGCCAAGTTGAAAGGCTCACTTTCTTTCTCAAAATGTAACCCACTTGGCAGTAGCAAAAATCTGAAAGTTCAGTTACTGATTCTTGCAGAAGACCTGAGGGGTAGACTAACACAATTTAGTTGAAAGTGAAGTGCAGATGCTTTCTGATTTATTCCCCCCCACACACTTACACAGTGGTGCTGCAGCAGTTTAGCTCCACTCAGGGTGGGGCAGCTGCGGCCCCGCTCCTGGCCATGCCTGGCCATCTCCTCCTTGACTGCCTTTCTGGAGAGCCTGCCCCGGGATCCAAAACGCCTGGAAACGAATTGCGGGGTTTGTCCGACGAGGCTTCAGCCCTTCCAGCCCACAGCGCAGGGGTTGACCGAGATCGCGGGGAACGAGGGGACCACAGGGGACCCACGGCCGGAGTCGGCAGTGCCCTGACAGCTCCGCTGAACCCCACCTTTAGCTTCACCTGGCAGACCACGAGCGCAGTTTGATGGGCTGGAGGCAAACTGGGAACCATTGCAGCTCTCCTCTCTCTCTGGCTGGGGATATTCTGTGTTTTTTAGGGAAAGGTGCCAACCCTCGCTCCAGGGAGAGCAGCTTGCAGGAGAACAGGGGCCGAGGGGTACCCTGGGCCTGCGCTGGCTGCTGTGGGCGAGGGGAGCGCACTTTTTTGCCTGTGAACGTCACTTAAGTGGAACAGAAAATGTTCACGAATTCGGGTGAAAAAACTGGCGAAAACGAGCTCTGGGCGCCAAACCACGCTCTTGTTCCCCCTAGAAAATCGCCTGCAGTAATGGTGACACTCCACGGCTCCGGCAATGAAAAGGAAGCAGAACAACACGCCTCACGCCCCGCATTTTGGCCCCTCCGCAGCACCCCGCTCCGCTGCCGCCCGCCTTGTTCTGCGGAGGAAACGCTCGGGTTTGTCCCCGGGGCGGGCCGGGCTCCCGGCAGACCCCCGCGGGGCCGGCCCCCACCCCCGCCGGCGCCCGGGCCCCGGCCCGCGGCCCCGGCCACCGCGGGACGGCGCGGGGGCGGTGCGGGCTGCGGCGGGCGGGCCCGGTCCGGCCCCGGGGCGGCGCGGCGCGGCGCTCGGCCCCGGCAGGGAGGGGCCGGACCGCCCCTACGCGAGCAGCCGCCGCCGTCGCGGTCGCGGCGGGAGAGGTGACAAGCCGCTGCGCGGAGCCGCCTCCGCCCGGGTGGGAGACGCGGGTGCCCCCCCCCCCGCCCCGCTCCCGCCTCCGCCGCCCCTCCGCGCCCCGCTCCGAGGTAAGGCAGCCGCCCGCGCCGCCGCCAGCCTCCCCGCGCCGGCGCCCGCCCCCGCCCCGCGGCTGCGGGGCACGGCGGGGAGGTCGGCGGGTCCCGCGGCGCCTCCGTGTCCCCCCGCCGCGGGGCCGGGCCGGGCGGGGACGTTGCGGGTGCGCGGCGGCGGGAGTTTCGTTTCTCCGGCGCCCCGGGGAGGAGCGGCGGCGGCGGTGCCCGCGGCCCCGGGGGGAGCCTGGCGGCGGCGGCGGCCCGCGGCGCCTCCCTGCGCGGGGAGCGGCGGCCGGGGCGCGCCCGGCCGAGCCGCTGCCCGTCCCGCCGCACCTGGGCGGGCGGCGGCCGCCCCCCAGCCCGCCTCGGCCTCTCCTCCTCCTCCTGCTGCCGCTGCCGCTGCCGCCCCGCCGAAGGCGCGGGAAGGCGCCCCGGGCCCGGCGCTTGCCGGGGTCCCCCCGCCCCTCCTTCCCCCTCGGCTTTTCTGGGGGGGCCGCGGCGTGGGACGGGGCGGCGGGCGCTGCTGCCCGCCCGCGGCGTCGGGTCCGGCGGTGATTTACGGTTTGGTTAACGCGGCGCTTGGCACGGCGCGCTTGCGGGGAGCAGCAGCGAGCGGGCGTCCGAAGTTTTTGTGACTTCTGGAAGGGGGAGGGCAAGGGCTCCGTGGGGCCGGGGCCGCCCCAGCGGCTTCCTCCAAATCGCCCCCCGCTCCGTGCCCCCCGCTTCAGCGCTGCGGCCGGGGGCTCGCCGTGGTCAGCAGTGAACGGCGCTGGGCAGGTTTTGGCGGGGGGGGGGGGGGTTGCCACCCGTGAAGGTGAGTGTGACAGGAGGGAAAAACTGTCAGAAATCAAAATGTTTTTCTTACTACCAGTTCTGTGTGGAAACCGTAGATGTTTATTCCTTGTGTGTACATATACCTATATTTATCTGTGCGTACATGGAGTATATACCCATATTTTTTGAGCTATGAGAACATTGCCTATAGGCTTCTGTTTCCAGATGTTTTGTTTTCTGGTTCTTTTAGACATACTCGCATTTCTGCTGGGAGGAGAAGAGGCAGCAGTAATGTTGCTGAATATGTATTTGAACAGTAGCATGGAACAACTTGTATGCCTTTAATTCAGCTGCAGAGGATATCCATGTGGGATTAATATACTTAAGCGATCATGTCACACTGACGTATCTTGTTCAGGCTTGTAGATTTTTAAAGCAGTGTGGACTTGTAGGTAGTAGCGGAAGTGTAATTAATTTTAAACATGTGACTTGGCCTAGTGCTTATGATTTTAACGTGGTATTCGTACCTTGGTAAATATGCATAGATTTAGCCATCTGTCCTCCCTTTTCCCTCCGCATGTGCACATACCACGCTGTGCAAATGAAAGAAGTACCTGTAGTAGGCTTTAGGGCCAAATATGTATTTAAACTCTCCTGGGAAATGCTCTAAAGTTACTGTCAAGGACTAGTGGAAAGCTTCTTTCGTACAGCTTTTGAGTACGTTTTAAAAAAAAGGAAAAAGTTGCTTCAGCATCAGCGATGCCAATTTGTAACTTGCATTTGGCGTTAATGCTATTTGCATACATCCAGTACAGCTGATACTGCTGCTGGGAGGCGTGTAGCTCTTCCCGCTGCGGACAAGGCCCTTCTGTGTAGCGTCAACTTCGTATGCTTTTAGAGGGTGTATGAACCCCGGGTAGAGCCCTGTGGTTGCTCTCTCCTGTAATAAGGTGGTCAGGGGGTGCCAGCCGGTGTTGCTCGCTGGAGACCTTGGCAACAAAACTTCTGACACAGGCTGGAGCTCTGAATTGGGGCACGTCAGTCTTTGGCACTTGCTATAGTTGCTGGCGTATGCTACGGCTCACCTACACGTGAGTGAAATTTGGAATAGTAGTGGGCTACAGCGGTGATTTGCAGTAGCGTGAGGGTCTGTCTGTCCGTCCAAGGTAACTTGCGGGACGGTGGTTATACAGTAATGTTTTCTTATAGCCGAAGAGATGGGCCATTTTGTCATGGTATCCCTGCTGTCGCCACAGGGGTGGTCCTTCTGCATTGTGCAGATCGGTGGGTGGATGACATGACATGTGTCACCTCAAGATACTTTCCTGCTGAAACTTACCTCCTTTATCATTTACGGCCCTCTCTCTGGAGAAGTGGCCTGTTTTTTAGACGTGAGCAGACCTGCCAAAATCTCAAATCTTTGGCATTGGTATGTTTGGGATTGTGAGTATGAAATCTTCATTTCAGCATCATTTTCTTGAATTTGGCTTTTATAGAATAACAGTTTTCATAAGAAGATTAAAAATAAAGTCTACTTGCTGCTAACACTTGGGTGAAATTTTCATCTCTTCTACTACAGCTGCTCTGTAGCTTCTCTGCTGGTTGCAGAGAATTGTAGTGTGGAGTACTAAATAGACTGCTTTTTCTGTTAACCTAGGGATTCTTAAACTGTGGTATACCTGCCGTAGCAAAAGTGGTACGTGAATCCTGCCACCGGTGGCGCGTGACTGCCATTTTGGGCTTTTTCTTGGCTACAAGACACTGGAAAGAGTTCTGTTAAAAACTTATGGCAGGAAGAAGAAAAAGCGTATTAAATTAGTATTCCCATTGCTGCCTGATGGTGTTAGATGTTTTTGCATCCTCTGGGTAACTCTTGGAATCTTAGCAACACTGCGTGATTATTTTACTCCTTACGCTGCCGAGTAAAATTATACAGCCTAATTTATTTAGGTTTGGCATGTTCTCACTGAAACTCATGCCATGCTAGGTGAATGAACAGTCTGCTTGTTTATATTGCCTTTTCCCCCCCGATTTTAATAGGCCCTCATAGGTCTTATTGTGGTTCTACTGAAAGGCTTCAGATTTTGGTCCAACCTACCAATAAAAACAGAAATAAAGAACCATGAACCATGTTAAACCTGTTATCGAAGAAGGTATTTTCATACCGTCAGTTATCAGGTTAGAAATCTCACTTCAGATGGCTCCAGCCAGTCCTACAATCACATTTACTGCTCTTCTATAAATTTTTTTTCTGGCAGTTTATTGTTAGCTGTCTGGGGCTGAAGTACTCAGGACAGATGTGAACACGCTACCTTCATCTCTGCAGAATTACGAAGTAACCTAATTGGCTTCCAGATCTCACTGTATCTTTTGTCATGTCCTTCTATCATAATTCAGACTCTTTCTGTCTACTTATTACTCCTTTCCAGATGTCTTTTTACCAATCGAATCTTCGCAGGATCACTTCCCCAGCTGAATTATTATTCATTTTCTCAGAGGCATCCAAGAAATAAAATGCCTGATGGCATTTTCTTCCCCCCCTCCCCTTACCTTTCTTCAGTATTCTCCCACGTTAATTTGCAACTTTACGTAAGTAGAGCTAGTTAGAAAGTGTTCATTAAAATGTCATTGAAGTGAAAGTCAGGAAGAGTGTTGATCAAAAACGCTTTTCAGTTTCAAGTCACTCATTTCTGGTGAATAAACCTTTAAAAACAAAAACAATCTCTTTCTTTTCTACTGCTCATATTTCCCCTGCGCTTTTTGCTGTCTTGATCGTTGTGGTTGGATTATTTGTGATAACTGGGTTTGACACAATCAATTCGCTTATGGCTTCAGAGAAATGCAATATCGAAACACTCAACTAAATTTGGAATAAAAATGTAGTCGGTATGGCTCAATCAGCTACAGGTATGAAGAACAAGTAGACTTCTTCAGAGAGCTTAGTGTTGAATAACTCAACAGTTCATCCTGACTTACCGACATTTTTGGCTCACGTTGGGTGACTGGTGACGGTGATGATTGTCGGGGACTGTTCCTCTGTGGAGCCCAAGGTAGCCCTTTTGCTGCCCAGGGCCGGGTCCACAGAGAGCCGTAAGATTGCAGGTAGGTGTTTGAGCACTGTGAGGATGCAGCCTGGAAGATGGGAGGATGATGGTACGCAGCTGTATTACTGGGGAAAGACATAGCATGTTCTGGAGTAATCCAGTTTCCGAGGCTGGAAGGCTTCATGAGCTGCCTGCAGTGTACTGGAGGTGCAGGTCACTCTTTGCCTAGATAGAGCTGAGACAGCAGCACTGTCATTGAGTAATGTTTCAATATGAAAGTATAATGTCAGTGTAAAGTCCAGAAATACTTCCGACCTATGACCAGCTGGAATCACGTATCTTAAAGCAACAAAACCAGGGTCTGTCTGTGGCTGCAAACTCTTGATGGTGCTTTCCTCTGCTTACCACCGAATTCCAGGTTTAGGTTTAACTTCAGCTGCTCCTCCTCGTTTTGATGGTTCTGCAGCTGTTTGTGCTGAAGGATAAATAGGTCTGTTGTGTCTTCACATTGAGAGAATTTGAGACTGTTTCTGTCTGGTTCACCTGGTGGTTTGATGCTGATGTTAGAAAGCAGTGTGGAGGGAGTTGAGCTCTGTAGGTGTCTACAGGGGAAGGATCGAGTGATGGGGGAGCAGCTTCCCACTGCTGCTAGATTGTACTGCTGCTTGTTTCCCCATTGCTCCTAGTTTATCCGGGAAGGACCCAGACTGCTTATCATATTTTTGTGGCCCCTTGTGAGGTGTCCCCACCCCCCTGGTGAGAGACAACTATTACGTGCCTGATGGTCTCAAAAAGGAGGTCTGGGAGGTTGAGTATATATCTGCCCACACCTCCTCGGACAGGAGATAATTTGAAGTATAGGCAGGTCCATGTCCTCCCTTTAGTTTGGTGTCCCTGGTCTATAGCATTAGGTTCGTTTAAGTGAGCCGATAGTTGGCTTTGTTACTGACCTTTTTCAGAAATGGGAGATTTGGCAGTAGCCAGTGGTTGCCCAGGACAGTATAGCCATGGCGAGTTTCTTCAGCAATGGTAGGACTATTATATTTTCAAGGAGGAAGGAAACTTCTGAGTATTTTCTTAATGATTTAAGACTGGAAGGAGTATGGGTTGAATTCACGGGTCTCAAAAAAAACCCTGTTTTAAGGTACAGGGGTGTCTAAATGTGCTCAACTTGAGTTGTGTTAGCTGGCTGTTGGTGGGTATGGGTGAAGTGCATTTTTGTTACCTGAGAGGGCCTTCCAAGTGCGCACAAGATCTTCACGAAGTAGAGCATTTCCTTGCAGTGCAGTATGTCTATATGGACGTCATAGGCCCTGAGCATTGAAGGCCTTAGTGTAGGCTTTGATGCGTTAATTATTTCAGCCTTTATTTGCTGTTCTCAAATCTGGAATTTCTGTCCCGTATGTGTATATGGTGAGATATCAAAACATCAAGGTGATTTGGGGGCTCACTAATGGAGCAGTGGTTGTTAGGAGTTGACTGTATCTTTGATCATTGCTAGTGGTACTAGTTTGTGGTTCCCTGAGCCCGCAGGCCCTTGCCCTGTGGGCGGTTTGTGAGCTGGAGAAGATTTTGGAGTTTCTTGGTCTTTGCTTTACTGAGGCTTTCTGTAATTCCTGAGAAATTGGACAGTCTTTCACTTGTTTGAATGATGTGATGCTCTTTCCATAACAGCAGTAGTGTTGTGATATCCTTAATGTTCAACTTCTCTGTCAAGGGTCAGGTCAAAAATATGACCAACTCCACAGGTCGGACCAGAGGTGACCTGTGAAGGTGCCAAGGGGACTATGAGGAAACTGGCTTTTCATACAAAACATGAAAATATTAATTTGGGGGACTTCAGCATGTTCAACCTTGTCAATGTATGTGTTGAAATTCCCAAGATTATCATTCTGGGACATTTTGCTACCTTCTGTTACAAGATATTAGTGCTAGCCTTCCTAAAGCCGTTCGTTTACTCTAGTCTTTAAGTGAATAAATGTTAGCTTCAGCTTTTCAGATTAATGAAATCTAATAAAGATGCCTTACTAGAGGCACCTTAGATTTCATGTTTGCAGAACAGGTGAACGAAGCGCTTCCTGCCATCTGCTTGTGCTTGCGTCTTTGATTCAGTATTGTGAGGGGGGAAAAAAAGACATGGGATTTAGATCTCATCTAGGTAGCTTTGGGTGATGCAATGCATATCAGGTATTTCACTCTTGGGATTGTGTATTGCCTGTTGGCAGTTAGAGGTAGGTCTTATGTTACTCAATTCATTCACTTAATTTCATAATGCTTAATGCTCTTTGCTTCCTGTTTGTGGTGGAGTGTGTTTCTCCTGCTACTTAAGGCTTTTAGAAGGTATCTGATTTCTCTGGTTCTTTTCCTAATTCCTTCAGCAGCCTGTTCCAGTTTATACCATGGCAGATGAAGTGGGCTGCACCATTCAGATTGCTGGGTGCCACGGGAGAGGCATGGACACCCTGTGATTCTTTCTGGAGGTGCAAGCTGTTGAATCCTGGGAATGGTTAGACCTGGATCTGCATCCTGTGGCAGCAGTGGCGAGCGTGGACAGAGTGAGGGGCGTGACAGCCGTAATGGTAAGATTAAGGCACATGCCAGCAGAAGGAGGTGTTGTCGGTGGCTTCAGTCAGTCATTTCCTTGATATAACGTGTCCTCGCTGTTGTGAATTAGAGGAAGGGGGAAGAAAAACCAATACGCTCTCTGAGCTATGAAGAGGCCTCTTGACTAATAGTGTGGCGATAACTGGAGGCCAGAGCTGGGTGGAGCTCAATACTCCTCCCTCATGAAGCAGCAGAGCGGTCTGGTCATCTGAATTGTGGCCATGGCCCTAGGGCTGACAGGAGGATTATTACAGCATTGTTCTCGCTTTCTACAAAGCTTACCTCTCATTCTTCTTTACAAATTTCAAAGATGATTGAAGCACTTTTTTCTTATGTGGTACCAGCAGTGCCAAACCTGCTTGAGCTGGTCCCTGCTGCTGCCGCCGAGTCCCTGGTGGTGTTTGCTGCTGGAAACAAACTGGAAAGGGGGAAATGTCAGTTTGTGCAGTACTGTGCAGGCGGCCTTTAGGAATGAGACAATGAGTTTTCTAAACAGGAGGAATGATTGAAACTGCTGTAGTTCCACTTTGCTTATTTCAGCAGGATTTTGTCAGTGGCTTCATAGTTACTTATTGCTTTCTGCATAATAGACTGAAAAAAGGAGCAGAATGAATGGGATATTCTTAAAGGTGGTTTTGTTTTTTTTTTCGTTTCGTTTTTTTTGTTTTGTTTTGTTTTGTTTTTGAGTGCCAATACACTTGAAGTTATGTTGTCTCAAAAAGAAATCTTTGAAGATGGCCATAACTGGAAGCATCTGTGTCAAATTTTGGGTTTTGAAGGACCTATAAAGAACTCTTCTAGAAAGTAAGCACTGGTAACTTCATATTTTTTTTGTTGTTAGGTGGCTTGGTCACAGATATCTTTGTAAAATGGAAGTGCATTCAATATGCAAAATATCTGAGAGGACCAAAATAGTAAGGTCTAAAATTCTGTGGACCTTTCTGTGCAGGATCCAGAGCTTTTAACCTATCCCTTCTGTCAGCAGTTCAAAGAAGAATCAAAAGAAGCAAATGCAAAACATCTGAGTGATATTCCCTTGTATATGCTGCCAACAGTAAAGGGAAGAGACAGAAATAGAAGTCTCTTTAGTTCATCCATTGGGAACTGAGCACATGGTCACTGCTTTTGTCAAAGGCAGTACTTCTAGCTCAAATCAAGTCCTGTTGCCATGTCCAGATCCAGCAAAGAGCTACTGTTACGAATAGGAGTCTAGGTTGAGGGAGCTGGGCTGCTTTAGTTGGATGAAAAGGAGGCTAAGGGACAATCCAGTAGCTATTTACAGCTGTTTATAGCTGCTGGAGGATGGCTATAAAGATAATAGGGCCAAACTCTACTTAGTAGTGCCATATGGCAATGCCAAGGGGCAATGCCAACAAATCGTTGCTTTGGAGATTCAGGTTGGATGTTGGGAGAATCTTGTTACTGGGAGGGTGGTGCAGGACTGCAGCAGGTCATCCAGAGAAGCTAATATCGGTCCTCGGAGCTTTTCAGGACTCCTCAAGGAAAAGCCGCAGCTGACCTGATCTGCTGTTGATGATAGTCTTGTTTTGAGTCAGAGGCTGGACTAGGTAACCTCCAGAGGTTTCTTCCAACCAAAGTTTCTAGGAGCCTGGCTCTGATTCCCCAAAAATGAAGAATTTTTTAGACAACTTTAAACTGAGCTGACCAGCTACTGTGGGATGCTTGGTAGTAAACTTAATTTCATGTCCTCAATACAGCTTTTGTAGTTCATACAGTAACACTTCAGTGACCAATACTGAGATCGGTATCGTTGGCCTAAGTATTTATGGCCTGAGGACCCGCAGGTTATTTTTGTCAACAGGTTTCATTTGGTCTCACCTGGCCCAGAGGGAAGGGGCAGAACTCTTTGATGGCTAATACTGCCCAAACAGGCAAACCCCTCCTTGTGGGCCTGACAAAGATGGCTTCAGGGGATGAGGTGGCATCATGATCGCCAAGAGGGCAGGTGGACTGCAGTGAGATTGACCTTATGATCTTAAGTTCATAGGACTATATACCCCACAGCAAAAGACGTGTAATCTTCATCTTGCGCTTTTCCTCTGCGGTCCCTTTTGCCTAGTACTACCTTTAAGTAAGCCAAAGGTAGCAGACAGGATGCCTTCTAATCTTATTTTGGCTCTACTAATATGTATTAGTGCTAATATTTTATCATTATTAGAGTTGGTATGAGGGGGAATAGCCAAATGAATGGCTTTGTCAATTTTATAACACTCTTTTCTTCGAGAGAGGGAGGGAGAGGAGAGTCAGAGAAAAATACAGAAGAGGTGAAGTACGCCATGTTAGAAAGCTGCATGCTATCCACTTACAGACTTTTCCATACAAATAAACTCTCCGTTCTATCTTTGGACCTCTGGTGAATGAAGTCCTGTGTGTGTTTTGATTTTTGAGGCATGCTTTCTGTAATTTACTTCATTTTTGAGGTGGCGGGATTAAATCTTGACATGCGCTGCTTGAAACATGCTGTCGTCAGAGATCAGGCTTTTGGATGCCGTTTTATCCCACACCTAGTGCTTCTGCTAGAGGACCTTGTTTCTTGCCCTTCATTACTCTTACTTGTTTGCTTATTTTTCCTGAGTGAAAACAATTCTTTTTCTTCTTGTGTATACAGCTACTCATTTTTTGGTTTCTGTTACGTAACATTGGGAAAAATGAAGGTTCATGATCATGTATCTAATATTATGTGGCAGAGTAATTAGGCAAAGATCCACATGTAATGTTTAAAAACATTATACAAATAAAAGTATCCTGGCACTTCACAGTAATCAGAGCAAGCTGAAACAAAACAACCTCTTTTGAGATGAAAATGGAAATTTGGTGCAAAACTCGTTACTGTTGAATGCGTGTAACTGCTGTTTAAAGAAAAGCTTGCCTATGTGAACACAAACTCATAGACTTCACAAAACAGAGCTGCCTGCTAACCAAAAGACTAGTTGCTTGCCAGCAGTTCACTTGGCATAGCTTTCTCCTACCTGTCATCCATACTTCACAGAAAGAAATAAAACCCTGTACTTACATACTCCAGGCCTTCCCTCCTTGCCAAAGTAATGCTTTGTTAATTATATGGAGTCCTCTGCTCTTACATGTGCAGGTTATTAATGGCTATAAAAGGGTGAGGGATTCAATCCTACTCTTACTGATTTTTAAAAAACAAAAATTATCCAATTGGCTCTCATTTTCTGTGAAGTCTCCTGGAGCCTATTTTCTCTGCTTACAGTGGAGATTGCTTGCTGATTTTGCTGCATGCCCCTGAGCATCTACCTTATAGGCTCAGGCTGTTAAGTGGCAGCTTGTAGGGAAACGGGAGCTAGCATCACCTGTTAAATAGCAATGGGATGTTTTACACCTGTATTGCAGTAGTGTGAGAAAACAATAAGATAATTTTAATGAAATAGAAAGAGTGAGCAGAATTATTTTTGTGCTAATTGAAGATGGGAAAACTAAAAATGTGGCTTAGTTTCAGTGGCATCTTTTTCCATTTGGGTTTATAAGGGAGTAATAAAATAGAGCTTTTGGATTTGAAGGATAATTAGAGAGTCCTCATTACATCACTGGTCAGAAGATTTATTATTTGCAGCCATTGCTTGAATTATATGCAGGATCTGGGATCCATTAGAGGCTGATAACTGAAGCTTCAGAGAAGATAAAAAAGATATTTGGTTTACCTGCAGAAACGTAATCTTCTCTCAGGTAGTTACATGAAGTATTATTTTTGGTAGTTCAGGAACCTTTTAGAGGACAAATCTTGCTCCTGTGTCTTCCCAGTAGGTTGGCTGTTACGGGAAGCCAGCAAATTCTCAGGATAAGGGGCAGAAGTTTAGTATATGCATCCTCCACCTATGCTCCCTGAAACACAACAGGGTTTTCCTATGCCCACGTGACTTTGTGGATGAGGTTAGTAGGTTCTCTGACACGGTGATTTATCAAATGGTTTCCTCCTGTTGTGGGTTTAAATAGGAGCTGCTCCAAATCTGAAGCCAGAACAATAGCTATGGAGGAAATTAGTCATGGAGGGATCTGAGGAGGAAGGAGCATGTTTTTATCAGCAATGGAAGAACTTCCCAATACACAGGGGTGTTGCTAAAGATAATTTAGGCATTAGTGAGTAGTGGCAGTTTATACCTTCTCATTGTTTCCAGCTGGGTATTAAAGACTAAAGGGTACAATGCTTGCTTTCTTCTTAATTTGACACATTTGGAAAGTATTCTTCATAACCACGTGGATTCAAAATACATTTTTATGAAGACTTAAGCATTTGGTGTTTATTTCAGCTGGAATGAGAGGCTTGGGAGACTTCCATCAGATAATTCCCTGGTTATGGTGGATGCTGTACAAAATAGGGGCACATGAAGTCAGTTAGCAGAAAGAAGGATTTATCTTGAATTTATCATAAATTCATATATCATATATGTTGCTGGCTTAAATAGTGCTTGTGCTTTTACCCTGTGATTCCTTGTGATTCATAAAATATCTATTCTGAGTAGGGTTCAGCAGTTGAAGATAAAGGATTTCTGTTTTGTATGTAACCCTTTTACATTCTGCTAGAAGAGTTGGGAAGATCTATTCTGATATGTATTGAGGAAATGATTTACATTTTTGGACGGGAAGAGGTACCTAAATATATGGCATCTAAAATGACACTAGACCATTTTATATCTGGGACATCTGCACAGGGCTGGCAGATACAAGCCAGGACATACCAGTAACCTAGTCTTTCCAGCAGTGGCCACTGGAGGCCAACAGGAATTCCCTGGAGCATCTAAGAAGGCACTAGATGTCTGGTTTGGATGACTAAAATTTAAATGTTAATGTCTTAATACTTCTGTGATTTGGTATTTCAGATCAGCAAACTGGAAACAGCTTTTTTTTTTCAGCTGTCATGAAGAAAAATAGAATCGCTTTCCTGGAAAAACTTTTGCATAAGTCTGCATTCTAAGAGTAAGGCAATGTAGGTGGTTTGCCAATTTATTTTACCTAGCTTATTATTTTGCCAGTTTATATTACCTAGTTGATATAGACAGAGTCAGCAAGATATTGGTTGTTTTACCAGCCTTCCCTCCCCGCAGAAATGCCCCCCTCCAAAACCGAAAAGAAAATCAAGAGGAGGATCCCAGTCCAACTCCTCTTAGGTTAATTTGGTGTCAATCAGTTGTTCAGAGGAAGAAAGCATGAGTGAGTGCAAGGATTGATGTTCAGTCGGGGGGAAAAAAAAACCCTGGAACATGTTCAGCATAGCTTAGAGAACAAGCTTATGTAGCTTATATAGCAACATAGCTGGAACATGCTTATGGCAAGCTGAGGATTTACACCAAAGCTGTAACTGTACATTGTCAAAATACAGGTGTTCTTTAGCTATATGTTAATGTCTTTAGTTATCTTAAATGAATTTGAAAATCAAAAGTGCTATCCCGTGCATGTAACTTAAGCCTCTAAACATTTATGTTCCTGATAAAGCTGCTTCTGTACTAATATTTCACCTCACGTTTAAGGAAGGACATGGTAGAAGGAGATTAAGGGTGACCATCTCAGGTAGCCAATAGAGAAACACAGATGCTTTTAGGATATGAGAGAATCTCTTAGAATAGCTACTTTGGGATAGGATGAATCACAGCCCACAAATGCCTATTTCTCTTCAGTGACTATAAAGAGAGAGGGGGAGTAGAGTGACTCAGTGAGATGTGGTTGTTTATATTTGGTCAAATATATTTCAAGCTAAGTGCACAGGGCTACAATCCAGAGGCAGCTCAGCTCTCCATGGCACCCGGGATATGTCTCTCAAACATTCAGCTACAAAGCCTGGTTGGAGTGTGCTGCAGCTCTCCTCTGGCTGGTGCCTTCATCACCCTTCCCAACTGGAACCACCCTGTGAAGGAACGGTGCGCGCGTACTCAGTTTTCCTCCTGATGGGGAATTGGTGTCATCCCAGAATAAAGTCAGGATGCAGACTGAACCTGTGTGTTTGGATCTCACAATTTAGACATGGCTTAAATTCCTTGTGCAACCAGCGGAAGGAGACAGGGGATTTGGAAGGCCTCCGGGAGCCACCTTAATTTTGGTAAGACTGAATCCTAACATGTAACTTGAATATATGCTTCTGTGGTGTGTTTTCATTTCATATTTCTCTCAGCATATATATATGATGAAAATAGAATAGTCTGTTTTCATGTCTGTGCACAATCAATCTCCAGTTTTCCTAGGTTAGGGAGATGTTGGGATGTCTGGGTGCTAGGAAGTTAAAACAATTGAAATCCTGAACTTAAAGTTCTTCTGATAAGCATGTTATTAAAAGCAGATTTAGACCTAGTAGTGTCCTTTCAGAACAGCATACCTGCTTCCAGTTAGTAACTTGAATTTTGGCATTACTCTTTATTTTTGTAACTTATAATGATTTCTACCATCACTTCATCCCCAATAGAGAGACCAAGAGAGCGTGTGAGGTATTTTGCAAAGGCTGGCATCAGTGGTATTATGCATGAACAGGTCTAGGTGCCCAGTTTTAAAATCCTGGCAGCTGCCTTGACTTTTCTTTATGCTGTCATTCAGACCATAGCTACCAAGGTTGAATTTTGCTGGCAGTAGCAGTTGTGGGAAGTTACTAAGGGAAGAGTCTATTACTGACACAAGAAATAGTTTTGCAGTTCTCCTTGCCATTGCTGAACTTACCAAAATGTCACTGTTACCATAGGTCATCTATGCAAGGCTCAAAATCATTCTGCTGTACTGAATGTCACATAACTTGCTTGGTGTCTTCGATGTTAGTGTTAGATATATTCCACGCTTCTTGCAAAACTCCCTTTATATTGAGAAGTTTTGTTGTTTTGGGGATTAGACCTAATCGCTATGATTCAAGAGTAAAGAAAGAAAAACAACTGTGTGGGTTCTGCATGTTCCAGTTCTCCTCCTCTTTACTACTTCCAAAATAGTCCACTTTTCTGCAGAAGTTGCATGTACACCCTTCAGAAAATTGTGTGTAATAGTCACCTTTAGCAGCATTTTTCCCTTGATTCGTTAATTACAGGAGCATGTCAAGCAGAGCAGATGGCATTTTCTGAGTTGGGAATGTACCTTTATTTGTTATTCTTCATTGTGTTCAACATCTGAATTTCTCAGCTTCTCTAAGATAATGTCATCTTGCAATTAAATATATAATACAATTTTATAAATTGGCCTGAAAATTGAAATCCTGTCCTTTGTAACTGATGTGAAAAATGAATGGGCGCATGGGCACATCTCAATTTGAGGTCAGTCACTTTGGAACTCCTCTCTTCTCAATGTACAGAGCAGGTATTTTTAAAAATCTCTTTTTCTTCAGTCCATGAACTCGTGCCTTATTTGCTGTGCACTACTCAAGCGCCATTTTTGAGAAAGATCATACATTTTCTCTTGAGCTTTTTGATGGGGCCTAACCAAAGGGTTCACAAATGTGACGTGATTTATTTTCAGCACGCCCTGTTGAGTTGAGGGGCTTCTGATCTTTTGGCAAGGGAGGAACTAAAATGTAATAACCCACATGAGGAGCTGGGTGGGTGCATGGCTGCTAGTTTTGCATTCATGATTCGAGAGTCCTGGGAATGATATCTGGGAGGACCTCAACCCCGTTTGACTGCAGTTGAAGCTCTGCAGTGGTCAAAGACTGGTGTAGGTGCTGTGAAGCAGTGGTGCTGAAATAGGGTCGTGCAGGCAGTGCTGAACCCTCGCCTTTTGAGGGGTTGTCTTAGTGACTTGTCTTGGGATTGTGGGTTTTGGTTTTTTTTGTTTTTTGTTTTTTTTTTTTTTGAGGTAACTTGCAAGTTTCCTCCCTCTTACGGCCGTATGAACGTGCATGTAGTCTGTGGGGAGGGCGGCTGGCTCCTGTTGACTGGTGGTGCCTGTGCTGCTTACTCTCCCCAGCTCCTCATCCAGCGTCGGCACCATCTTCTTCCTTGTTGTAACCTTCTGCTTAACCAACCAGACCCAGGATTTCCAGACTCTGGCTCTTGCATCTCATCCTTCCTTTCCCTCTCATTGCTGTCTGTCCCTCTTCTGCCCAGCTTCGTGTCACATTTTGGTCCACCCGACCTTTCTCACACCCCCTCTGCAGTGCACTCTGGAGGGCCTGTCTCCTGCACGTCCGTGGGGCACCAGCCGAAGGGTCATGAAAGCAACAGGCAAGGTTGTCTTCCTGCTGTCAGCTCCAATGTCTGGTCTCTGGCAGATGGGAGCAGCAGTTACAGGGGAAATCCTGCTAATCTCCTGTAACTTGAGCCCATTACATGCTCAGTCGCACTGTGGGGCTGGTGCCTTTCCAGCCACATACTGACGGACGGCTGGAGGAGGCGGTGGACACTTACTGCAGAACATTTTCTGAGGCTTTCACTGTAGAGATTGGGGGGGTGTTAAAAAGATGGTGTCTATCAGCCGAATTTTAGCAGGTTTTAAAGCTTTGTCAAATAGGAAAATATTTTTGTAAGTATAGTAAAAAAAGGTAGCCTTTACTTAACAAGAAAACAACCAAAAAAGCAAGGGATCAGCACTCTGCCAAATTGCAAGACTGCCCCGACATGGACAGGGGAGCCAGAGTTCCCCCGCAAGTGAGTTACAAGGGTGGCAGAGCAACATGTTTTTGTCTAGGCTATCTCAGAAATGGGCAAACTGTGTTTTGGCAGAAAAGTAAATAAATCCTGCAGCAGATGTCCAGCATGGAAAATTTTTAACACAGGCAGCTCGAGTTTGGCAAAGTCAAAAGAATGTGGAAAATACTGACAAGATGCACCAGGCCATCTTAATAACAGATGGAGTTACCACCCCTGTCCCCGGGGTCTCCCGAGACCCACCAGAATCAACTATTTGGGTTTTTTTGGGGGTTTGTTTTGTTTTGTTTTGTTTTTTTAAATAGGGCAGAATAGAGCAGAGTGGAGGGGGTGATTGAGCAAAGAGCGAGGGCTGGCTGGCAGAAGCCTCCTTGGCAGGAGCGCATTTCAGCTGCGCCAGGGAGGGGAGGGTTTTCACAAATTGGGTGGGAGATGGCGGAGCCCAAAGGAGAGGTTTTTTTGCTTGCGCGACAGAGGAATAATGGATTTTTGGGAAGCCGCGTTTATAATATGCAAAACAGTCCATAGGAAACAATGGGGCCTTGGGACAGAGCTGCCAGTGAATGCGTGCTTTGTTTTCCTCTTGTCTATTCATATTTCTAAACTTTTAGTGGAATTTTAAACACATTTTACACATTTTTTTATGTAATGGCTTGAACTGCATACACTGCTGTCTAAAGCAGTATTGCACTGCAATCTTTATCCCTTTCTGGATGAAGACTGACTTTCAGCTTAAGCTCCTTTTTGTATTTTTCTTAATTGCAACTCTTGTTCAATAATCCTTGGCTGCTTTGTTCTCTTGTTTTAAAACTTCAGCAAAATTTGTGGGAAAACGGATGGACAGCAGACCTTGTGTACCAAGCATATTGAGCTGCCCACAGTTTGACTTGAAAATGGCAACTGGTATCATAGTCCTTATGCCAGGACCTTGATACAAGTGAACATCAGTTGTAAGCTAATCACACAAAGCGCAGTTTAGATGCTGCTGATGTGATTTGTCTGCCAAGGATATTAAAACACCATCATACAGATTATGTTTTCATTGAGAAGCATCCCATACCTGCAGTCCCTAACAACTGGTCTCAAATATTCGGAAAGATGTTATGCGTGTATTGCTGTTAAATGCAAACACTGCACAGTAAGATTATGCAGTATTAAAATGAGAATATTACTGCCTGAATCGGAGTGTCTTTCATCTGCATGTTAACCAAACAATCTATCTTTTATTTTTATGATGTACAGCTCACCTTTACAACCAAGACAGCATCATTGCAGTTCTGCAGTTTTGGAAACGTTTGTGCAAGCATTTACGATTAGCAAAACCTTCGAAAATCCTTGTGCAAGAAATGGTGTAGCTGCTGTTGCAGTGGAGGGGAAGGGAGTTGTTTGCTTTTGCTGTGTATGTTATTTCACGGCCTTACCTCGCCAGTAAAACTCCTTCCCTGCACGAGGGAAATTCCTGCTTCATCGGTATGGATGCATTGTTTTTACACATTGGAAGTGCTGTGTTGCCGTGTCAATCATCCCGTTCGGATCAGTTTAAGAGCAGTCGGGCTGACGAAGCTGGGTGTGATTGGCTGCCATATGCTGGGAGGGCTCTGGGAGAAGGAAGGGCTGCAGTCTTTCAGCAACAGAGTTTAGGCTGTGTCTTTGCTTCATCATCTGAGGAAAAATCCCCAGATAAGCCACAAGGCTTTCTGAGCGCGCAAAAAAAGAAAAAAAAAAAAAATTTACAGGCTGCTCATTGTTTCATGTGAAAATTGCTTACCATGATGCGATGGGAAAGATACGGCTGTTTGTTTATATCGGATGTTCCTGTTCACATTGGGAATGTGCCGACTAGACAGGGCTAAACAAGGTAGGAGGGTCGTTGTCTTTTATTGAATGTTTAAAGAGTTTGCTGCAGTATGCTGCATGCTGTATGTGTTGCTTGGGGGAGTCGGGGAAACAACGTTTCTCCGGTGAATATATTCTATTTGGGTGCAATAGGTGGATTTTATGGTAACTTGTTTTCAAAGGGAATTAATTTCCCATGTAAATAGCTCTCTTCGGAAATAGAACGTGAGTATACGCATATTAAAATAACGCAAGTAAAAAAAGAAATAGGTCAGTGTGTTTCAGAAGTGCTGTTACCCTAATTGGATTTTTAGCTGGGCTGTCGTCTGGTAGTGCTTCCTAGCTTTAAGAAAGAGAAGGAGTCAACCTGGAAATCTGTGAAGTTTATAGCAGATACGCTTGAAGATTTCGGTGAATTAGACTGGCTGATCTAAATAATTCCCTATCGGAGGCTTTAACTAAAGCTAAGACTGCCCGTCTTAGACGTGTAGGAGCCATATGACGAGATGACAATATTTTACCCCGTTATAAAAGTATGGGTGTTTCTGGCTGCACCGTTGATTCCTTGTGCTCTTGAAGGCAAGCTGGGAGAGTTTTTCGTATTGTAGTTTAGCTGAGCGTTTCCCCTGCCCTTTCCAGGTCTTTGTCTCACCAGCAAAACAGAACCTGTACACGAAAACAAGGAAAACGAGGTTAATAATACGTGCTGCAATTATCTGATCTTTATACATTTTTAATGAGAGAACACACAGCTAGCAGAATAATTTAATGAGCAGGCTGGCTTTTAGAGCAATGATTTCACTGTCCTGAGGCACATCAACTTTCTTGCTGAGGAGGAGCCTCAGGAAGGAGTGGAGATGATTTATGTTAAATGCTCTGGAGAGAAGGAAAAAGGGTTATTTAGGCAGAAATCTATAAAATTCTGAAAGAATAGAGGAGTTATTAATTATTATTATTTATGAGATTGGAAGCAAACTTTACCGTCATATTGCGGGAGGGGTCTGAAGACATTGCCTCATCCTGTGACGTGCTGAAGCCTGTTCCAACTTTTTTTAGACTGCCATATGCATTGGTGGTGCTCAGTGCCTTTCAGGATCCCGCCCAGTTAACGACCTGAATTAACATGCTGTCTTCAGGTGCCTTAATAGCAGCATCGTTTGTATGTACAGTATATAATATAGCTTTTTCTTTTTTTTTCCAACGTTAACAGTTGGTGAAACAGCAAGAAAATGTTATC